>NW_027167797.1:0-130345 GCF_040954835.1 Lepisosteus oculatus | reverse complement strand
AAAAGAGTGCTGTTACTGCCCCATAACTTACATGGGGTTGACCAAACTTGAAGAAACATGTTTATTTCTGCTGAAAAACACGTTTTGACCCTTTCTGCACACTGGGGTTAAGAGCTGAGTGTGTGGGCTCATATGAGCCTTGCTGTTACATGGGGACTCAGTTGTCTGAAAAAACGCGTTTATTTCGGGCTGAAAAACACGTTTTGAAAAGAGTGCTGTTACTGCCCCATAACTTACATGGGGTTGACCAAACTTGCAGAAACATGTTTATTTCTGCTGAAAAACACGTTTTGACCCTTTCTGCACACTGGGATTAAGAGCTGAATGTGTGGGCTCATATGAGCCTTGCTGTTACATGGGGATTCAGTTGTCTGAAAAAACGCGTTTATTTCGGGCTGAAAAACACGTTTTGAAAAGAGTGCTGTTACTACCCCATAACTTACATGGGGTTGACCAAACTTGCAGAAACATGTTTATTTCTGCTGAAAAACACGTTTTGACCCTTTCTGCACACTGGGGTTAAGAGCTGAGTGTGTGGGCTCATATGAGCCTTGCTGTTACATGGGGATTCAGTTGTCTGAAAAAACGCGTTTATTTCGGGCTGAAAAACACGTTTTGAAAAGAGTGCTGTTACTGCCCCATAACTTACATGGGGTTGACCAAACTTGCAGAAACATGTTTATTTCTGCTGAAAAACACGTTTTGACCCTTTCTGCACACTGGGGTTAAGAGCTGAGTGTGTGGGCTCATATGAGCCTTGCTGTTACATGGGGATTCAGTTGTCTGAAAAAACGCGTTTATTTCGGGCTGAAAAAGACGTTTTGAAAAGAGTGCTGTTACTACCCCATAACTTACATGGGGTTGACCAAACTTGCAGAAACATTTTTATTTCTGCTGAAAAACACGTTTTGACCCTTTCTGCACACTGGGGTTAAGAGCTGAGTGTGTGGGCTCATATGAGCCTTGCTGTTACATGGGGATTCAGTTGTCTGAAAAAACGCGTTTATTTCGGGGTGAAAAACATGTTTTGAAAAGAGTGCTGTTACTGCCCCATAACTTACATGGGGTTGACCAAACTTGCAGAAACATGTTTATTTCTGCTGAAAAACACGTTTTGACCCTTTCTGCACACTGGGGTTAAGAGCTGAGTGTGTGGGCTCATATGAGCCTTGCTGTTACATGGGGATTCAGTTGTCTGAAAAAACGCGTTTATTTCGGGCTGAAAAACACGTTTTGAAAAGAGTGCTGTTACTGCCCCATAACTTACATGGGGTTGACCAAACTTGCAGAAACATGTTTATTTCTGCTGAAAAACACGTTTTGACCCTTTCTGCACACTGGGGTTAAGAGCTGAGTGTGTGGGCTCATATGAGCCTTGCTGTTACATGGGGATTCAGTTGTCTGAAAAAACGCGTTTATTTCGGGCTGAAAAACACGTTTTGAAAAGAGTGCTGTTACTGCCCCATAACTTACATGGGGTTGACCAAACTTGCAGAAACATGTTTATTTCTGCTGAAAAACACGTCTTGACCCTTTCTGCACACTGGGGTTAAGAGCTGAGTGTGTGGGCTCATATGAGCCTTGCTGTTACATGGGGATTCAGTTGTCTGAAAAAACGCGTTTATTTCGGGCTGAAAAAGACGTTTTGAAAAGAGTGCTGTTACTGCCCCATAACTTACATGGGGTTGACCAAACTTGCAGAAACATGTTTATTTCTGCTGAAAAACACGTTTTGACCCTTTCTGCACACTGGGGTTAAGGGTTGAGTGTGTGGGCTCATATGAGCCTTGCTGTTACATGGGGATTCAGTTGTCTGAAAAAACGCGTTTATTTCGGGCTGAAAAACACGTTTTGAAAAGAGTGCTGTTACTGCCCCATAACTTACATGGGGTTGACCAAACTTGCAGAAACATGTTTATTTCTGCTGAAAAACACGTTTTGACCCTTTCTGCACACTGGGGTTAAGAGCTGAGTGTGTGGGCTCATATGAGGCTTGCTGTTACATGGGGATTCAGTTGTCTGAAAAAACGCGTTTATTTCGGGCTGAAAAACACGTTTTGAAAAGAGTGCTGTTACTGCCCCATAACTTACATGGGGTTGACCAAACTTGCAGAAACATGTTTATTTCTGCTGAAAAACACGTTTTGACCCTTTCTGCACACTGGGGTTAAGAGCTGAGTGTGTGGGCTCTTCTGAGCCTTGATGTTACATGGGGATTCAGTTGTCTGAAAAAACGCGTTTATTTCGGGCTGAAAAACACGTTTTGAAAAGAGTGCTGTTACTGCCCCATAACTTACATGGGGTTGACCAAACTTGCAGAAACATGTTTATTTCTGCTGAAAAACACGTTTTGACCCTTTCTGCACATTGGGGTTAAGAGCTGAGTTTGTGGGCTCATATGAGCCTTGCTGTTACATGGGGATTCAGTTGTCTGAAAAAACGCGTTTATTTCGGGCTGAAAAACACGTTTTGAAAAGAGTGCTGTTACTGCCCCATAACTTACATGGGGTTGACCAAACTTGCAGAAACATGTTTATTTCTGCTGAAAAACACGTTTTGACCCTTTCTGCACACTGGGATTAAGAGCTGAGTGTGTGGGCTCATATGAGCCTTGCTGTTACATGGGGATTCAGTTGTCTGAAAAAACGCGTTTATTTCGGGCTGAAAAACACGTTTTGAAAAGAGTGCTGTTACTACCCCATAACTTACATGGGGTTGACCAAACTTGCAGAAACATGTTTATTTCTGCTGAAAAACACGTTTTGACCCTTTCTGCACACTGGGGTTAAGAGCTGAGTGTGTTGGCTCATATGAGCCTTGCTGTTACATGGGGATTCAGTTGTCTGAAAAATCGCGTTTATTTCGGGCTGAAAAACACGTTTTGAAAAGAGTGCTGTTACTGCCCCATAACTTACATGGGGTTGACCAAACTTGCAGAAACATGTTTATTTCTGCTGAAAAACACGTTTTGACCCTTTCTGCACACTGGGGTTAAGAGCTGAGTGTGTGGGCTCATATGAGCCTTGCTGTTACATGGGGATTCAGTTGTCTGAAAAAACGCGTTTATTTCGGGCTGAAAAAGACGTTTTGAAAAGAGTGCTGTTACTACCCCATAACTTACATGGGGTTGACCAAACTTGCAGAAACATGTTTATTTCTGCTGAAAAACACGTTTTGACCCTTTCTGCACACTGGGGTTAAGAGCTGAGTGTGTGGGCTCATATGAGCCTTGCTGTTACATGGGGATTCAGTTGTCTGAAAAAACGCGTTTATTTCGGGCTGAAAAACACGTTTTGAAAAGAGTGCTGTTACTGCCCCATAACTTACATGGGGTTGACCAAACTTGCAGAAACATGTTTATTTCTGCTGAAAAACACGTTTTGACCCTTTCTGCACACTGGGGTTAAGAGCTGAGTGTGTGGGCTCATATGAGGCTTGCTGTTACATGGGGATTCAGTTGTCTGAAAAAACGCGTTTATTTCGGGCTGAAAAACACGTTTTGAAAAGAGTGCTGTTACTACCCCATAACTTACATGGGGTTGACCAAACTTGCAGAAACATGTTTATTTCTGCTGAAAAACATGTTTTGACCCTTTCTGCACACTGGGGTTAAGAGCTGAGTGTGTGGGCTCATATGAGCCTTGCTGTTACATGGGGATTCAGTTGTCTGAAAAAACGCGTTTATTTCGGGCTGAAAAACACGTTTTGAAAAGAGTGCTGTTACTGCCCCATAACTTACATGGGGTTGACCAAACTTGCAGAAACATGTTTATTTCTGCTGAAAAACACGTTTTGACCCTTTCTGCACACTGGGGTTAAGAGCTGAGTGTGTGGGCTCATATGAGCCTTGCTGTTACATGGGGATTCAGTTGTCTGAAAAAACGCGTTTATTTCGGGCTGAAAAAGACGTTTTGAAAAGAGTGCTGTTACTACCCCATAACTTACATGGGGTTGACCAAACTTGCAGAAACATTTTTATTTCTGCTGAAAAACACGTTTGACCCTTTCTGCACACTGGGGTTAAGAGCTGAGTGTGTGGGCTCATATGAGCCTTGCTGTTACATGGGGATTCAGTTGTCTGAAAAAACGCGTTTATTTCGGGGTGAAAAACATGTTTTGAAAAGAGTGCTGTTACTGCCCCATAACTTACATGGGGTTGACCAAACTTGCAGAAACATGTTTATTTCTGCTGAAAAACACGTTTTGACCCTTTCTGCACACTGGGGTTAAGAGCTGAGTGTGTGGGCTCATATGAGCCTTGCTGTTACATGGGGATTCAGTTGTCTGAAAAAACGCGTTTATTTCGGGCTGAAAAACACGTTTTGAAAAGAGTGCTGTTACTGCCCCATATCTTACATGGGGTTGACCAAACTTGCAGAAACATGTTTATTTCTGCTGAAAAACACGTTTTGACCCTTTCTGCACACTGGGGTTAAGAGCTGAGTGTGTGGGCTCTTCTGAGCCTTGCTGTTACATGGGGATTCAGTTGTCTGAAAAAACGCGTTTATTTCGGGCTGAAAAACACGTTTTGAAAAGAGTGCTGTTACTGCCCCATAACTTACATGGGGTTGACCAAACTTGCAGAAACATGTTTATTTCTGCTGAAAAACACGTTTTGACCCTTTCTGCACACTGGGGTTAAGAGCTGAGTGTGTGGGCTCATATGAGCCTTGCTGTTACATGGGGATTCAGTTGTCTGAAAAAACGCGTTTATTTCGGGCTGAAAAACACGTTTTGAAAAGAGTGCTGTTACTGCCCCATAACTTACATGGGGTTGACCAAACTTGCAGAAACATGTTTATTTCTGCTGAAAAACACGTCTTGACCCTTTCTGCACACTGGGGTTAAGAGCTGAGTGTGTGGGCTCATATGAGCCTTGCTGTTACATGGGGATTCAGTTGTCTGAAAAAACGCGTTTATTTCGGGCTGAAAAAGACGTTTTGAAAAGAGTGCTGTTACTGCCCCATAACTTACATGGGGTTGACCAAACTTGCAGAAACATGTTTATTTCTGCTGAAAAACACGTTTTGACCCTTTCTGCACACTGGGGTTAAGGGTTGAGTGTGTGGGCTCATATGAGCCTTGCTGTTACATGGGGATTCAGTTGTCTGAAAAAACGCGTTTATTTCGGGCTGAAAAACACGTTTTGAAAAGAGTGCTGTTACTGCCCCATAACTTACATGGGGTTGACCAAACTTGCAGAAACATGTTTATTTCTGCTGAAAAACACGTTTTGACCCTTTCTGCACACTGGGGTTAAGAGCTGAGTGTGTGGGCTCATATGAGGCTTGCTGTTACATGGGGATTCAGTTGTCTGAAAAAACGCGTTTATTTCGGGCTGAAAAACACGTTTTGAAAAGAGTGCTGTTACTGCCCCATAACTTACATGGGGTTGACCAAACTTGCAGAAACATGTTTATTTCTGCTGAAAAACACGTTTTGACCCTTTCTGCACACTGGGGTTAAGAGCTGAGTGTGTGGGCTCTTCTGAGCCTTGATGTTACATGGGGATTCAGTTGTCTGAAAAAACGCGTTTATTTCGGGCTGAAAAACACGTTTTGAAAAGAGTGCTGTTACTGCCCCATAACTTACATGGGGTTGACCAAACTTGCAGAAACATGTTTATTTCTGCTGAAAAACACGTTTTGACCCTTTCTGCACACTGGGGTTAAGAGCTGAGTGTGTTGGCTCATATGAGCCTTGCTGTTACATGGGGATTCAGTTGTCTGAAAAATCGCGTTTATTTCGGGCTGAAAAACACGTTTTGAAAAGAGTGCTGTTACTGCCCCATAACTTACATGGGGTTGACCAAACTTGCAGAAACATGTTTATTTCTGCTGAAAAACACGTTTTGACCCTTTCTGCACACTGGGGTTAAGAGCTGAGTGTGTGGGCTCATATGAGCCTTGCTGTTACATGGGGATTCAGTTGTCTGAAAAAACGCGTTTATTTCGGGCTGAAAAAGACGTTTTGAAAAGAGTGCTGTTACTACCCCATAACTTACATGGGGTTGACCAAACTTGCAGAAACATGTTTATTTCTGCTGAAAAACACGTTTTGACCCTTTCTGCACACTGGGGTTAAGAGCTGAGTGTGTGGGCTCATATGAGCCTTGCTGTTACATGGGGATTCAGTTGTCTGAAAAAACGCGTTTATTTCGGGCTGAAAAACACGTTTTGAAAAGAGTGCTGTTACTGCCCCATAACTTACATGGGGTTGACCAAACTTGCAGAAACATGTTTATTTCTGCTGAAAAACACGTTTTGACCCTTTCTGCACACTGGGGTTAAGAGCTGAGTGTGTGGGCTCATATGAGGCTTGCTGTTACATGGGGATTCAGTTGTCTGAAAAAACGCGTTTATTTCGGGCTGAAAAACACGTTTTGAAAAGAGTGCTGTTACTGCCCCATAACTTACATGGGGTTGACCAAACTTGCAGAAACATGTTTATTTCTGCTGAAAAACACGTTTTGACCCTTTCTGCACACTGGGGTTAAGAGCTGAGTGTGTGGGCTCTTCTGAGCCTTGCTGTTACATGGGGATTCAGTTGTCTGAAAAAACGCGTTTATTTCGGGCTGAAAAACACGTTTTGAAAAGAGTGCTGTTACTGCCCCATAACTTACATGGGGTTGACCAAACTTGCAGAAACATGTTTATTTCTGCTGAAAAACACGTTTTGACCCTTTCTGCACACTGGGGTTAAGAGCTGAGTGTGTGGGCTCATATGAGCCTTGCTGTTACATGGGGATTCAGTTGTCTGAAAAAACGCGTTTATTTCGGGCTGAAAAACACGTTTTGAAAAGAGTGCTGTTACTGCCCCATAACTTACATGGGGTTGACCAAACTTGAAGAAACATGTTTATTTCTGCTGAAAAACACGTTTTGACCCTTTCTGCACACTGGGGTTAAGAGCTGAGTGTGTGGGCTCATATGAGCCTTGCTGTTACATGGGGACTCAGTTGTCTGAAAAAACGCGTTTATTTCGGGCTGAAAAACACGTTTTGAAAAGAGTGCTGTTACTGCCCCATAACTTACATGGGGTTGACCAAACTTGCAGAAACATGTTTATTTCTGCTGAAAAACACGTTTTGACCCTTTCTGCACACTGGGATTAAGAGCTGAATGTGTGGGCTCATATGAGCCTTGCTGTTACATGGGGATTCAGTTGTCTGAAAAAACGCGTTTATTTCGGGCTGAAAAACACGTTTTGAAAAGAGTGCTGTTACTACCCCATAACTTACATGGGGTTGACCAAACTTGCAGAAACATGTTTATTTCTGCTGAAAAACATGTTTTGACCCTTTCTGCACACTGGGGTTAAGAGCTGAGTGTGTGGGCTCATATGAGCCTTGCTGTTACATGGGGATTCAGTTGTCTGAAAAAACGCGTTTATTTCGGGCTGAAAAACACGTTTTGAAAAGAGTGCTGTTACTGCCCCATAACTTACATGGGGTTGACCAAACTTGCAGAAACATGTTTATTTCTGCTGAAAAACACGTTTTGACCCTTTCTGCACACTGGGGTTAAGAGCTGAGTGTGTGGGCTCATATGAGCCTTGCTGTTACATGGGGATTCAGTTGTCTGAAAAAACGCGTTTATTTCGGGCTGAAAAAGACGTTTTGAAAAGAGTGCTGTTACTACCCCATAACTTACATGGGGTTGACCAAACTTGCAGAAACATTTTTATTTCTGCTGAAAAACACGTTTGACCCTTTCTGCACACTGGGGTTAAGAGCTGAGTGTGTGGGCTCATATGAGCCTTGCTGTTACATGGGGATTCAGTTGTCTGAAAAAACGCGTTTATTTCGGGGTGAAAAACATGTTTTGAAAAGAGTGCTGTTACTGCCCCATAACTTACATGGGGTTGACCAAACTTGCAGAAACATGTTTATTTCTGCTGAAAAACACGTTTTGACCCTTTCTGCACACTGGGGTTAAGAGCTGAGTGTGTGGGCTCATATGAGCCTTGCTGTTACATGGGGATTCAGTTGTCTGAAAAAACGCGTTTATTTCGGGCTGAAAAACACGTTTTGAAAAGAGTGCTGTTACTGCCCCATATCTTACATGGGGTTGACCAAACTTGCAGAAACATGTTTATTTCTGCTGAAAAACACGTTTTGACCCTTTCTGCACACTGGGGTTAAGAGCTGAGTGTGTGGGCTCTTCTGAGCCTTGCTGTTACATGGGGATTCAGTTGTCTGAAAAAACGCGTTTATTTCGGGCTGAAAAACACGTTTTGAAAAGAGTGCTGTTACTGCCCCATAACTTACATGGGGTTGACCAAACTTGCAGAAACATGTTTATTTCTGCTGAAAAACACGTTTTGACCCTTTCTGCACACTGGGGTTAAGAGCTGAGTGTGTGGGCTCATATGAGCCTTGCTGTTACATGGGGATTCAGTTGTCTGAAAAAACGCGTTTATTTCGGGCTGAAAAACACGTTTTGAAAAGAGTGCTGTTACTGCCCCATAACTTACATGGGGTTGACCAAACTTGCAGAAACATGTTTATTTCTGCTGAAAAACACGTCTTGACCCTTTCTGCACACTGGGGTTAAGAGCTGAGTGTGTGGGCTCATATGAGCCTTGCTGTTACATGGGGATTCAGTTGTCTGAAAAAACGCGTTTATTTCGGGCTGAAAAAGACGTTTTGAAAAGAGTGCTGTTACTGCCCCATAACTTACATGGGGTTGACCAAACTTGCAGAAACATGTTTATTTCTGCTGAAAAACACGTTTTGACCGTTTTTGCACACTGGGGTTAAGAGCTGAGTGTGTGGGCTCATATGAGCCTTGCTGTTACATGGGGATTCAGTTGTCTGAAAAAACGCGTTTATTTCGGGCTGAAAAACACGTTTTGAAAAGAGTGCTGTTACTGCCCCATAACTTACATGGGGTTGACCAAACTTGCAGAAACATGTTTATTTCTGCTGAAAAACACGTTTTGACCCTTTCTGCACACTGGGGTTAAGAGCTGAGTGTGTGGGCTCATATGAGCCTTGCTGTTACATGGGGATTCAGTTGTCTGAAAAAACGCGTTTATTTCGGGCTGAAAAACACGTTTTGAAAAGAGTGCTGTTACTGCCCCATAACTTACATGGGGTTGACCAAACTTGAAGAAACATGTTTATTTCTGCTGAAAAACACGTTTTGACCCTTTCTGCACACTGGGGTTAAGAGCTGAGTGTGTGGGCTCATATGAGCCTTGCTGTTACATGGGGATTCAGTTGTCTGAAAAAACGCGTTTATTTCGGGCTGAAAAAGACGTTTTGAAAAGAGTGCTGTTACTACCCCATAACTTACATGGGGTTGACCAAACTTGCAGAAACATGTTTATTTCTGCTGAAAAACACGTTTTGACCCTTTCTGCACACTGGGGTTAAGAGCTGAGTGTGTGGGCTCATATGAGCCTTGCTGTTACATGGGGATTCAGTTGTCTGAAAAAACGCGTTTATTTCGGGCTGAAAAACACGTTTTGAAAAGAGTGCTGTTACTGCCCCATAACTTACATGGGGTTGACCAAACTTGCAGAAACATGTTTATTTCTGCTGAAAAACACGTTTTGACCCTTTCTGCACACTGGGGTTAAGAGCTGAGTGTGTGGGCTCATATGAGCCTTGCTGTTACATGGGGATTCAGTTGTCTGAAAAAACGCGTTTATTTCGGGCTGAAAAACACGTTTTGAAAAGAGTGCTGTTACTGCCCCATAACTTACATGGGGTTGACCAAACTTGCAGAAACATGTTTATTTCTGCTGAAAAACACGTTTTGACCCTTTCTGCACACTGGGGTTAAGAGCTGAGTGTGTGGGCTCTTCTGAGCCTTGCTGTTACATGGGGATTCAGTTGTCTGAAAAAACGCGTTTATTTCGGGCTGAAAAACACGTTTTGAAAAGAGTGCTGTTACTGCCCCATAACTTACATGGGGTTGACCAAACTTGCAGAAACATGTTTATTTCTGCTGAAAAACACGTTTTGACCCTTTCTGCACACTGGGGTTAAGAGCTGAGTGTGTGGGCTCATATGAGCCTTGCTGTTACATGGGGATTCAGTTGTCTGAAAAAACGCGTTTATTTCGGGCTGAAAAACACGTTTTGAAAAGAGTGCTGTTACTGCCCCATAACTTACATGGGGTTGACCAAACTTGAAGAAACATGTTTATTTCTGCTGAAAAACACGTTTTGACCCTTTCTGCACACTGGGGTTAAGAGCTGAGTGTGTGGGCTCATATGAGCCTTGCTGTTACATGGGGATTCAGTTGTCTGAAAAAACGCGTTTATTTCGGGCTGAAAAACACGTTTTGAAAAGAGTGCTGTTACTGCCCCATAACTTACATGGGGTTGACCAAACTTGCAGAAACATGTTTATTTCTGCTGAAAAACACGTTTTGACCCTTTCTGCACACTGGGATTAAGAGCTGAGTGTGTGGGCTCATATGAGCCTTGCTGTTACATGGGGATTCAGTTGTCTGAAAAAACGCGTTTATTTCGGGCTGAAAAACACGTTTTGAAAAGAGAGCTGTTACTACCCCATAACTTACATGGGGTTGACCAAACTTGCAGAAACATGTTTATTTCTGCTGAAAAACACGTCTTGACCCTTTCTGCACACTGGGGTTAAGAGCTGAGTGTGTGGGCTCATATGAGCCTTGCTGTTACATGGGGATTCAGTTGTCTGAAAAAACGCGTTTATTTCGGGCTGAAAAAGACGTTTTGAAAAGAGTGCTGTTACTGCCCCATAACTTACATGGGGTTGACCAAACTTGCAGAAACATGTTTATTTCTGCTGAAAAACACGTTTTGACCGTTTCTGCACACTGGGGTTAAGAGCTGAGTGTGTGGGCTCATATGAGCCTTGCTGTTACATGGGGATTCAGTTGTCTGAAAAAACGCGTTTATTTCGGGCTGAAAAACACGTTTTGAAAAGAGTGCTGTTACTGCCCCATAACTTACATGGGGTTGACCAAACTTGCAGAAACATGTTTATTTCTGCTGAAAAACACGTTTTGACCCTTTCTGCACACTGGGGTTAAGAGCTGAGTGTGTGGGCTCATATGAGCCTTGCTGTTACATGGGGATTCAGTTGTCTGAAAAAACGCGTTTATTTCGGGCTGAAAAACACGTTTTGAAAAGAGTGCTGTTACTGCCCCATAACTTACATGGGGTTGACCAAACTTGAAGAAACATGTTTATTTCTGCTGAAAAACACGTTTTGACCCTTTCTGCACACTGGGGTTAAGAGCTGAGTGTGTGGGCTCATATGAGCCTTGCTGTTACATGGGGATTCAGTTGTCTGAAAAAACGCGTTTATTTCGGGCTGAAAAACACGTTTTGAAAAGAGTGCTGTTACTGCCCCATAACTTACATGGGGTTGACCAAACTTGCAGAAACATGTTTATTTCTGCTGAAAAACACGTTTTGACCCTTTCTGCACACTGGGATTAAGAGCTGAGTGTGTGGGCTCATATGAGCCTTGCTGTTACATGGGGATTCAGTTGTCTGAAAAAACGCGTTTATTTCGGGCTGAAAAACACGTTTTGAAAAGAGAGCTGTTACTACCCCATAACTTACATGGGGTTGACCAAACTTGCAGAAACATGTTTATTTCTGCTGAAAAACACGTCTTGACCCTTTCTGCACACTGGGGTTAAGAGCTGAGTGTGTGGGCTCATATGAGCCTTGCTGTTACATGGGGATTCAGTTGTCTGAAAAAACGCGTTTATTTCGGGCTGAAAAAGACGTTTTGAAAAGAGTGCTGTTACTGCCCCATAACTTACATGGGGTTGACCAAACTTGCAGAAACATGTTTATTTCTGCTGAAAAACACGTTTTGACCGTTTCTGCACACTGGGGTTAAGAGCTGAGTGTGTGGGCTCATATGAGCCTTGCTGTTACATGGGGATTCAGTTGTCTGAAAAAACGCGTTTATTTCGGGCTGAAAAACACGTTTTGAAAAGAGTGCTGTTACTGCCCCATAACTTACATGGGGTTGACCAAACTTGCAGAAACATGTTTATTTCTGCTGAAAAACACGTTTTGACCCTTTCTGCACACTGGGGTTAAGAGCTGAGTGTGTGGGCTCATATGAGCCTTGCTGTTACATGGGGATTCAGTTGTCTGAAAAAACGCGTTTATTTCGGGCTGAAAAACACGTTTTGAAAAGAGTGCTGTTACTGCCCCATAACTTACATGGGGTTGACCAAACTTGAAGAAACATGTTTATTTCTGCTGAAAAACACGTTTTGACCCTTTCTGCACACTGGGGTTAAGAGCTGAGTGTGTGGGCTCATATGAGCCTTGCTGTTACATGGGGATTCAGTTGTCTGAAAAAACGCGTTTATTTCGGGCTGAAAAAGACGTTTTGAAAAGAGTGCTGTTACTACCCCATAACTTACATGGGGTTGACCAAACTTGCAGAAACATGTTTATTTCTGCTGAAAAACACGTTTTGACCCTTTCTGCACACTGGGGTTAAGAGCTGAGTGTGTGGGCTCATATGAGCCTTGCTGTTACATGGGGATTCAGTTGTCTGAAAAAACGCGTTTATTTCGGGCTGAAAAACACGTTTTGAAAAGAGTGCTGTTACTGCCCCATAACTTACATGGGGTTGACCAAACTTGCAGAAACATGTTTATTTCTGCTGAAAAACACGTTTTGACCCTTTCTGCACACTGGGGTTAAGAGCTGAGTGTGTGGGCTCATATGAGGCTTGCTGTTACATGGGGATTCAGTTGTCTGAAAAAACGCGTTTATTTCGGGCTGAAAAACACGTTTTGAAAAGAGTGCTGTTACTGCCCCATAACTTACATGGGGTTGACCAAACTTGCAGAAACATGTTTATTTCTGCTGAAAAACACGTTTTGACCCTTTCTGCACACTGGGGTTAAGAGCTGAGTGTGTGGGCTCTTCTGAGCCTTGCTGTTACATGGGGATTCAGTTGTCTGAAAAAACGCGTTTATTTCGGGCTGAAAAACACGTTTTGAAAAGAGTGCTGTTACTGCCCCATAACTTACATGGGGTTGACCAAACTTGCAGAAACATGTTTATTTCTGCTGAAAAACACGTTTTGACCCTTTCTGCACACTGGGGTTAAGAGCTGAGTGTGTGGGCTCATATGAGCCTTGCTGTTACATGGGGATTCAGTTGTCTGAAAAAACGCGTTTATTTCGGGCTGAAAAACACGTTTTGAAAAGAGTGCTGTTACTGCCCCATAACTTACATGGGGTTGACCAAACTTGCAGAAACATGTTTATTTCTGCTGAAAAACACGTCTTGACCCTTTCTGCACACTGGGGTTAAGAGCTGAGTGTGTGGGCTCATATGAGCCTTGCTGTTACATGGGGATTCAGTTGTCTGAAAAAACGCGTTTATTTCGGGCTGAAAAAGACGTTTTGAAAAGAGTGCTGTTACTGCCCCATAACTTACATGGGGTTGACCAAACTTGCAGAAACATGTTTATTTCTGCTGAAAAACACGTTTTGACCGTTTTTGCACACTGGGGTTAAGAGCTGAGTGTGTGGGCTCATATGAGCCTTGCTGTTACATGGGGATTCAGTTGTCTGAAAAAACGCGTTTATTTCGGGCTGAAAAACACGTTTTGAAAAGAGTGCTGTTACTGCCCCATAACTTACATGGGGTTGACCAAACTTGCAGAAACATGTTTATTTCTGCTGAAAAACACGTTTTGACCCTTTCTGCACACTGGGGTTAAGAGCTGAGTGTGTGGGCTCATATGAGCCTTGCTGTTACATGGGGATTCAGTTGTCTGAAAAAACGCGTTTATTTCGGGCTGAAAAACACGTTTTGAAAAGAGTGCTGTTACTGCCCCATAACTTACATGGGGTTGACCAAACTTGAAGAAACATGTTTATTTCTGCTGAAAAACACGTTTTGACCCTTTCTGCACACTGGGGTTAAGAGCTGAGTGTGTGGGCTCATATGAGCCTTGCTGTTACATGGGGATTCAGTTGTCTGAAAAAACGCGTTTATTTCGGGCTGAAAAAGACGTTTTGAAAAGAGTGCTGTTACTACCCCATAACTTACATGGGGTTGACCAAACTTGCAGAAACATGTTTATTTCTGCTGAAAAACACGTTTTGACCCTTTCTGCACACTGGGGTTAAGAGCTGAGTGTGTGGGCTCATATGAGCCTTGCTGTTACATGGGGATTCAGTTGTCTGAAAAAACGCGTTTATTTCGGGCTGAAAAACACGTTTTGAAAAGAGTGCTGTTACTGCCCCATAACTTACATGGGGTTGACCAAACTTGCAGAAACATGTTTATTTCTGCTGAAAAACACGTTTTGACCCTTTCTGCACACTGGGGTTAAGAGCTGAGTGTGTGGGCTCATATGAGCCTTGCTGTTACATGGGGATTCAGTTGTCTGAAAAAACGCGTTTATTTCGGGCTGAAAAACACGTTTTGAAAAGAGTGCTGTTACTGCCCCATAACTTACATGGGGTTGACCAAACTTGCAGAAACATGTTTATTTCTGCTGAAAAACACGTTTTGACCCTTTCTGCACACTGGGGTTAAGAGCTGAGTGTGTGGGCTCTTCTGAGCCTTGCTGTTACATGGGGATTCAGTTGTCTGAAAAAACGCGTTTATTTCGGGCTGAAAAACACGTTTTGAAAAGAGTGCTGTTACTGCCCCATAACTTACATGGGGTTGACCAAACTTGCAGAAACATGTTTATTTCTGCTGAAAAACACGTTTTGACCCTTTCTGCACACTGGGGTTAAGAGCTGAGTGTGTGGGCTCATATGAGCCTTGCTGTTACATGGGGATTCAGTTGTCTGAAAAAACGCGTTTATTTCGGGCTGAAAAACACGTTTTGAAAAGAGTGCTGTTACTGCCCCATAACTTACATGGGGTTGACCAAACTTGAAGAAACATGTTTATTTCTGCTGAAAAACACGTTTTGACCCTTTCTGCACACTGGGGTTAAGAGCTGAGTGTGTGGGCTCATATGAGCCTTGCTGTTACATGGGGATTCAGTTGTCTGAAAAAACGCGTTTATTTCGGGCTGAAAAACACGTTTTGAAAAGAGTGCTGTTACTGCCCCATAACTTACATGGGGTTGACCAAACTTGCAGAAACATGTTTATTTCTGCTGAAAAACACGTTTTGACCCTTTCTGCACACTGGGATTAAGAGCTGAGTGTGTGGGCTCATATGAGCCTTGCTGTTACATGGGGATTCAGTTGTCTGAAAAAACGCGTTTATTTCGGGCTGAAAAACACGTTTTGAAAAGAGAGCTGTTACTACCCCATAACTTACATGGGGTTGACCAAACTTGCAGAAACATGTTTATTTCTGCTGAAAAACACGTCTTGACCCTTTCTGCACACTGGGGTTAAGAGCTGAGTGTGTGGGCTCATATGAGCCTTGCTGTTACATGGGGATTCAGTTGTCTGAAAAAACGCGTTTATTTCGGGCTGAAAAAGACGTTTTGAAAAGAGTGCTGTTACTGCCCCATAACTTACATGGGGTTGACCAAACTTGCAGAAACATGTTTATTTCTGCTGAAAAACACGTTTTGACCGTTTCTGCACACTGGGGTTAAGAGCTGAGTGTGTGGGCTCATATGAGCCTTGCTGTTACATGGGGATTCAGTTGTCTGAAAAAACGCGTTTATTTCGGGCTGAAAAACACGTTTTGAAAAGAGTGCTGTTACTGCCCCATAACTTACATGGGGTTGACCAAACTTGCAGAAACATGTTTATTTCTGCTGAAAAACACGTTTTGACCCTTTCTGCACACTGGGGTTAAGAGCTGAGTGTGTGGGCTCATATGAGCCTTGCTGTTACATGGGGATTCAGTTGTCTGAAAAAACGCGTTTATTTCGGGCTGAAAAACACGTTTTGAAAAGAGTGCTGTTACTGCCCCATAACTTACATGGGGTTGACCAAACTTGAAGAAACATGTTTATTTCTGCTGAAAAACACGTTTTGACCCTTTCTGCACACTGGGGTTAAGAGCTGAGTGTGTGGGCTCATATGAGCCTTGCTGTTACATGGGGATTCAGTTGTCTGAAAAAACGCGTTTATTTCGGGCTGAAAAACACGTTTTGAAAAGAGTGCTGTTACTGCCCCATAACTTACATGGGGTTGACCAAACTTGCAGAAACATGTTTATTTCTGCTGAAAAACACGTTTTGACCCTTTCTGCACACTGGGATTAAGAGCTGAGTGTGTGGGCTCATATGAGCCTTGCTGTTACATGGGGATTCAGTTGTCTGAAAAAACGCGTTTATTTCGGGCTGAAAAACACGTTTTGAAAAGAGAGCTGTTACTACCCCATAACTTACATGGGGTTGACCAAACTTGCAGAAACATGTTTATTTCTGCTGAAAAACACGTCTTGACCCTTTCTGCACACTGGGGTTAAGAGCTGAGTGTGTGGGCTCATATGAGCCTTGCTGTTACATGGGGATTCAGTTGTCTGAAAAAACGCGTTTATTTCGGGCTGAAAAAGACGTTTTGAAAAGAGTGCTGTTACTGCCCCATAACTTACATGGGGTTGACCAAACTTGCAGAAACATGTTTATTTCTGCTGAAAAACACGTTTTGACCGTTTCTGCACACTGGGGTTAAGAGCTGAGTGTGTGGGCTCATATGAGCCTTGCTGTTACATGGGGATTCAGTTGTCTGAAAAAACGCGTTTATTTCGGGCTGAAAAACACGTTTTGAAAAGAGTGCTGTTACTGCCCCATAACTTACATGGGGTTGACCAAACTTGCAGAAACATGTTTATTTCTGCTGAAAAACACGTTTTGACCCTTTCTGCACACTGGGGTTAAGAGCTGAGTGTGTGGGCTCATATGAGCCTTGCTGTTACATGGGGATTCAGTTGTCTGAAAAAACGCGTTTATTTCGGGCTGAAAAACACGTTTTGAAAAGAGTGCTGTTACTGCCCCATAACTTACATGGGGTTGACCAAACTTGAAGAAACATGTTTATTTCTGCTGAAAAACACGTTTTGACCCTTTCTGCACACTGGGGTTAAGAGCTGAGTGTGTGGGCTCATATGAGCCTTGCTGTTACATGGGGATTCAGTTGTCTGAAAAAACGCGTTTATTTCGGGCTGAAAAAGACGTTTTGAAAAGAGTGCTGTTACTACCCCATAACTTACATGGGGTTGACCAAACTTGCAGAAACATGTTTATTTCTGCTGAAAAACACGTTTTGACCCTTTCTGCACACTGGGGTTAAGAGCTGAGTGTGTGGGCTCATATGAGCCTTGCTGTTACATGGGGATTCAGTTGTCTGAAAAAACGCGTTTATTTCGGGCTGAAAAACACGTTTTGAAAAGAGTGCTGTTACTGCCCCATAACTTACATGGGGTTGACCAAACTTGCAGAAACATGTTTATTTCTGCTGAAAAACACGTTTTGACCCTTTCTGCACACTGGGGTTAAGAGCTGAGTGTGTGGGCTCATATGAGGCTTGCTGTTACATGGGGATTCAGTTGTCTGAAAAAACGCGTTTATTTCGGGCTGAAAAACACGTTTTGAAAAGAGTGCTGTTACTGCCCCATAACTTACATGGGGTTGACCAAACTTGCAGAAACATGTTTATTTCTGCTGAAAAACACGTTTTGACCCTTTCTGCACACTGGGGTTAAGAGCTGAGTGTGTGGGCTCTTCTGAGCCTTGCTGTTACATGGGGATTCAGTTGTCTGAAAAAACGCGTTTATTTCGGGCTGAAAAACACGTTTTGAAAAGAGTGCTGTTACTGCCCCATAACTTACATGGGGTTGACCAAACTTGCAGAAACATGTTTATTTCTGCTGAAAAACACGTTTTGACCCTTTCTGCACACTGGGGTTAAGAGCTGAGTTTGTGGGCTCATATGAGCCTTGCTGTTACATGGGGATTCAGTTGTCTGAAAAAACGCGTTTATTTCGGGCTGAAAAACACGTTTTGAAAAGAGTGCTGTTACTGCCCCATAACTTACATGGGGTTGACCAAACTTGAAGAAACATGTTTATTTCTGCTGAAAAACACGTTTTGACCCTTTCTGCACACTGGGGTTAAGAGCTGAGTGTGTGGGCTCATATGAGCCTTGCTGTTACATGGGGATTCAGTTGTCTGAAAAAACGCGTTTATTTCGGGCTGAAAAACACGTTTTGAAAAGAGTGCTGTTACTGCCCCATAACTTACATGGGGTTGACCAAACTTGCAGAAACATGTTTATTTCTGCTGAAAAACACGTTTTGACCCTTTCTGCACACTGGGATTAAGAGCTGAGTGTGTGGGCTCATATGAGCCTTGCTGTTACATGGGGATTCAGTTGTCTGAAAAAACGCGTTTATTTCGGGCTGAAAAACACGTTTTGAAAAGAGAGCTGTTACTACCCCATAACTTACATGGGGTTGACCAAACTTGCAGAAACATGTTTATTTCTGCTGAAAAACACGTTTTGACCCTTTCTGCACACTGGGGTTAAGAGCTGAGTGTGTTGGCTCATATGAGCCTTGCTGTTACATGGGGATTCAGTTGTCTGAAAAAACGCGTTTATTTCGGGCTGAAAAACACGTTTTGAAAAGAGTGCTGTTACTGCCCCATAACTTACATGGGGTTGACCAAACTTGCAGAAACATGTTTATTTCTGCTGAAAAACACGTTTTGACCCTTTCTGCACACTGGGGTTAAGAGCTGAGTGTAGTGGCTCATATGAGCCTTGCTGTTACATGGGGATTCAGTTGTCTGAAAAATCGCGTTTATTTCGGGCTGAAAAACACGTTTTGAAAAGAGTGCTGTTACTGCCCCATAACTTACATGGGGTTGACCAAACTTGAAGAAACATGTTTATTTCTGCTGAAAAACACGTTTTGACCCTTTCTGCACACTGGGGTTAAGAGCTGAGTGTGTGGGCTCATATGAGCCTTGCTGTTACATGGGGATTCAGTTGTCTGAAAAAACGCGTTTATTTCGGGCTGAAAACACGTTTTGAAAAGAGTGCTGTTACTGCCCCATAACTTACATGGGGTTGACCAAACTTGCAGAAACATGTTTATTTCTGCTGAAAAACACGTTTTGACCCTTTCTGCACACTGGGGTTAAGAGCTGAGTGTGTGGGCTCATATGAGCCTTGCTGTTACATGGGGATTCAGTTGTCTGAAAAAACGCGTTTATTTCGGGCTGAAAAAGACGTTTTGAAAAGAGTGCTGTTACTACCCCATAACTTACATGGGGTTGACCAAACTTGCAGAAACATGTTTATTTCTGCTGAAAAACACGTTTTGACCCTTTCTGCACACTGGGGTTAAGAGCTGAGTGTGTGGGCTCATATGAGCCTTGCTGTTACATGGGGATTCAGTTGTCTGAAAAAACGCGTTTATTTCGGGCTGAAAAACACGTTTTGAAAAGAGTGCTGTTACTGCCCCATAACTTACATGGGGTTGACCAAACTTGCAGAAACATGTTTATTTCTGCTGAAAAACACGTTTTGACCCTTTCTGCACACTGGGGTTAAGAGCTGAGTGTGTGGGCTCATATGAGGCTTGCTGTTACATGGGGATTCAGTTGTCTGAAAAAACGCGTTTATTTCAGGCTGAAAAACACGTTTTGAAAAGAGTGCTGTTACTGCCCCATAACTTACATGGGGTTGACCAAACTTGCAGAAACATGTTTATTTCTGCTGAAAAACACGTTTTGACCCTTTCTGCACACTGGGGTTAAGAGCTGAGTGTGTGGGCTCTTCTGAGCCTTGCTGTTACATGGGGATTCAGTTGTCTGAAAAAACGCGTTTATTTCGGGCTGAAAAACACGTTTTGAAAAGAGTGCTGTTACTGCCCCATAACTTACATGGGGTTGACCAAACTTGCAGAAACATGTTTATTTCTGCTGAAAAACACGTTTTGACCCTTTCTGCACACTGGGGTTAAGAGCTGAGTGTGTGGGCTCATATGAGCCTTGCTGTTACATGGGGATTCAGTTGTCTGAAAAACGCGTTTATTTCGGGCTGAAAAACACGTTTTGAAAAGAGTGCTGTTACTGCCCCATAACTTACATGGGGTTGACCAAACTTGAAGAAACATGTTTATTTCTGCTGAAAAACACGTTTTGACCCTTTCTGCACACTGGGGTTAAGAGCTGAGTGTGTGGGCTCATATGAGCCTTGCTGTTACATGGGGATTCAGTTGTCTGAAAAAACGCGTTTATTTCGGCTGAAAAACACGTTTTGAAAAGAGTGCTGTTACTGCCCCATAACTTACATGGGGTTGACCCAAACTTGAAGAAACATGTTTATTTCTGCTGAAAAACACGTTTTGACCCTTTCTGCACACTGGGGTTAAGAGCTGAGTGTGTGGGCTCATATGAGCCTTGCTGTTACATGGGGATTCAGTTGTCTGAAAAAACGCGTTTATTTCGGGCTGAAAAACACGTTTTGAAAAGAGTGCTGTTACTGCCCCATAACTTACATGGGGTTGACCAAACTTGCAGAAACATGTTTATTTCTGCTGAAAAACACGTTTTGACCCTTTCTGCACACTGGGATTAAGAGCTGAATGTGTGGGCTCATATGAGCCTTGCTGTTACATGGGGATTCCGTTGTCTGAAAAAACGCGTTTATTTCGGGCTGAAAAACACGTTTTGAAAAGAGTGCTGTTACTACCCCATAACTTACATGGGGTTGACCAAACTTGCAGAAACATGTTTATTTCTGCTGAAAAACACGTTTTGACCCTTTCTGCACACTGGGGTTAAGAGCTGAGTGTGTTGGCTCATATGAGCCTTGCTGTTACATGGGGATTCAGTTGTCTGAAAAATCGCGTTTATTTCGGGCTGAAAAACACGTTTTGAAAAGAGTGCTGTTACTGCCCCATAACTTACATGGGGTTGACCAAACTTGCAGAAACATGTTTATTTCTGCTGAAAAACACGTTTTGACCCTTTCTGCACACTGGGGTTAAGAGCTGAGTGTGTGGGCTCATATGAGCCTTGCTGTTACATGGGGATTCAGTTGTCTGAAAAAACGCGTTTATTTCGGGCTGAAAAACACGTTTTGAAAAGACTGCTGTTACTGCCCCATAACTTACATGGGGTTGACCAAACTTGCAGAAACATGTTTTATTTCTGCTGAAAAACACGTTTTGACCCTTTCTGCACACTGGGGTTAAGAGCTGAGTGTGTGGGCTCATATGAGCCTTGCTGTTACATGGGGATTCAGTTGTCTGAAAAAACGCGTTTATTTCGGGCTGAAAAAGACGTTTTGAAAAGAGTGCTGTTACTACCCCATAACTTACATGGGGTTGACCAAACTTGCAGAAACATTTTTATTTCTGCTGAAAAACACGTTTGACCCTTTCTGCACACTGGGGTTAAGAGCTGAGTGTGTGGGCTCATATGAGCCTTGCTGTTACATGGGGATTCAGTTGTCTGAAAAAACGCGTTTATTTCGGGGTGAAAAACATGTTTTGAAAAGAGTGCTGTTACTGCCCCATAACTTACATGGGGTTGACCAAACTTGCAGAAACA
Source organism: Lepisosteus oculatus (assembly GCF_040954835.1). Classification (NCBI taxonomy): domain Eukaryota; kingdom Metazoa; phylum Chordata; class Actinopteri; order Semionotiformes; family Lepisosteidae; genus Lepisosteus; species Lepisosteus oculatus. The sequence continues at coordinate 108,867 of NW_027167797.1, read as the reverse complement.
TGTTTATTTCTGCTGAAAAACACGTTTTGACCCTTTCTGCACACTGGGGTTAAGAGCTGAGTGTGTGGGCTCATATGAGCCTTGCTGTTACATGGGGATTTAGTTGTCTGAAAAAACGCGTTTATTTCGGGCTGAAAAACACGTTTTGAAAAGAGTGCTGTTACTGCCCCATATCTTACATGGGGTTGACCAAACTTGCAGAAACATGTTTATTTCTGCTGAAAAACACGTTTTGACCCTTTCTGCACACTGGGGTTAAGAGCTGAGTGTGTGGGCTCTTCTGAGCCTTGCTGTTACATGGGGATTCAGTTGTCTGAAAAAACGCGTTTATTTCGGGCTGAAAAACACGTTTTGAAAAGAGTGTTGTTACTGCCCCATAACTTACATGGGGTTGACCAAACTTGCAGAAACATGTTTATTTCTGCTGAAAAACACGTTTTGACCCTTTCTGCACACTGGGGTTAAGAGCTGAGTGTGTGGGCTCATATGAGCCTTGCTGTTACATGGGGATTCAGTTGTCTGAAAAAACGCGTTTATTTCGGGCTGAAAAACACGTTTTGAAAAGAGTGCTGTTACTGCCCCATAACTTACATGGGGTTGACCAAACTTGCAGAAACATGTTTATTTCTGCTGAAAAACACGTCTTGACCCTTTCTGCACACTGGGGTTAAGAGCTGAGTGTGTGGGCTCATATGAGCCTTGCTGTTACATGGGGATTCAGTTGTCTGAAAAAACGCGTTTATTTCGGGCTGAAAAAGACGTTTTGAAAAGAGTGCTGTTACTGCCCCATAACTTACATGGGGTTGACCAAACTTGCAGAAACATGTTTATTTCTGCTGAAAAACACGTTTTGACCGTTTCTGCACACTGGGGTTAAGAGCTGAGTGTGTGGGCTCATATGAGCCTTGCTGTTACATGGGGATTCAGTTGTCTGAAAAAACGCGTTTATTTCGGGCTGAAAAACACGTTTTGAAAAGAGTGCTGTTACTGCCCCATAACTTACATGGGGTTGACCAAACTTGCAGAAACATGTTTATTTCTGCTGAAAAACACGTTTTGACCCTTTCTGCACACTGGGGTTAAGAGCTGAGTGTGTGGGCTCATATGAGCCTTGCTGTTACATGGGGATTCAGTTGTCTGAAAAAACGCGTTTATTTCGGGCTGAAAAACACGTTTTGAAAAGAGTGCTGTTACTGCCCCATAACTTACATGGGGTTGACCAAACTTGCAGAAACATGTTTATTTCTGCTGAAAAACACGTTTTGACCCTTTCTGCACACTGGGGTTAAGAGCTGAGTGTGTGGGCTCATATGAGGCTTGCTGTTACATGGGGATTCAGTTGTCTGAAAAAACGCGTTTATTTCGGGCTGAAAAACACGTTTTGAAAAGAGTGCTGTTACTGCCCCATAACTTACATGGGGTTGACCAAACTTGCAGAAACATGTTTATTTCTGCTGAAAAACACGTTTTGACCCTTTCTGCACACTGGGGTTAAGAGCTGAGTGTGTGGGCTCTTCTGAGCCTTGCTGTTACATGGGGATTCAGTTGTCTGAAAAAACGCGTTTATTTCGGGCTGAAAAACACGTTTTGAAAAGAGTGCTGTTACTGCCCCATAACTTACATGGGGTTGACAAAACTTGCAGAAACATGTTTATTTCTGCTGAAAAACACGTTTTGACCCTTTCTGCACACTGGGGTTAAGAGCTGAGTGTGTGGGCTCATATGAGCCTTGCTGTTACATGGGGATTCAGTTGTCTGAAAAAACGCGTTTATTTCGGGCTGAAAAACACGTTTTGAAAAGAGTGCTGTTACTGCCCCATAACTTACATGGGGTTGACCAAACTTGAAGAAACATGTTTATTTCTGCTGAAAAACACGTTTTGACCCTTTCTGCACACTGGGGTTAAGAGCTGAGTGTGTGGGCTCATATGAGCCTTGCTGTTACATGGGGATTCAGTTGTCTGAAAAAACGCGTTTATTTCGGGCTGAAAAACACGTTTTGAAAAGAGTGCTGTTACTGCCCCATAACTTACATGGGGTTGACCAAACTTGCAGAAACATGTTTATTTCTGCTGAAAAACACGTTTTGACCCTTTCTGCACACTGGGATTAAGAGCTGAGTGTGTGGGCTCATATGAGCCTTGCTGTTACATGGGGATTCAGTTGTCTGAAAAAACGCGTTTATTTCGGGCTGAAAAACACGTTTTGAAAAGAGAGCTGTTACTACCCCATAACTTACATGGGGTTGACCAAACTTGCAGAAACATGTTTATTTCTGCTGAAAAACACGTTTTGACCCTTTCTGCACACTGGGGTTAAGAGCTGAGTGTGTTGGCTCATATGAGCCTTGCTGTTACATGGGGATTCAGTTGTCTGAAAAATCGCGTTTATTTCGGGCTGAAAAACACGTTTTGAAAAGAGTGCTGTTACTGCCCCATAACTTACATGGGGTTGACCAAACTTGCAGAAACATGTTTATTTCTGCTGAAAAACACGTTTTGACCCTTTCTGCACACTGGGGTTAAGAGCTGAGTGTGTGGGCTCATATGAGCCTTGCTGTTACATGGGGATTCAGTTGTCTGAAAAAACGCGTTTATTTCGGGCTGAAAAAGACGTTTTGAAAAGAGTGCTGTTACTACCCCATAACTTACATGGGGTTGACCAAACTTGCAGAAACATGTTTATTTCTGCTGAAAAACACGTTTTGACCCTTTCTGCACACTGGGGTTAAGAGCTGAGTGTGTGGGCTCATATGAGCCTTGCTGTTACATGGGGATTCAGTTGTCTGAAAAAACGCGTTTATTTCGGGCTGAAAAACACGTTTTGAAAAGAGTGCTGTTACTGCCCCATAACTTACATGGGGTTGACCAAACTTGCAGAAACATGTTTATTTCTGCTGAAAAACACGTTTTGACCCTTTCTGCACACTGGGGTTAAGAGCTGAGTGTGTGGGCTCATATGAGGCTTGCTGTTACATGGGGATTCAGTTGTCTGAAAAAACGCGTTTATTTCGGGCTGAAAAACACGTTTTGAAAAGAGTGCTGTTACTGCCCCATAACTTACATGGGGTTGACCAAACTTGCAGAAACATGTTTATTTCTGCTGAAAAACACGTTTTGACCCTTTCTGCACACTGGGGTTAAGAGCTGAGTGTGTGGGCTCTTCTGAGCCTTGCTGTTACATGGAGATTCAGTTGTCTGAAAAAACGCGTTTATTTCGGGCTGAAAAACACGTTTTGAAAAGAGTGCTGTTACTGCCCCATAACTTACATGGGGTTGACCAAACTTGCAGAAACATGTTTATTTCTGCTGAAAAACACGTTTTGACCCTTTCTGCACACTGGGGTTAAGAGCTGAGTGTGTGGGCTCATATGAGCCTTGCTGTTACATGGGGATTCAGTTGTCTGAAAAAACGCGTTTATTTCGGGCTGAAAAACACGTTTTGAAAAGAGTGCTGTTACTGCCCCATAACTTACATGGGGTTGACCAAACTTGAAGAAACATGTTTATTTCTGCTGAAAAACACGTTTTGACCCTTTCTGCACACTGGGGTTAAGAGCTGAGTGTGTGGGCTCATATGAGCCTTGCTGTTACATGGGGATTCAGTTGTCTGAAAAAACGCGTTTATTTCGGGCTGAAAAACACGTTTTGAAAAGAGTGCTGTTACTGCCCCATAACTTACATGGGGTTGACCAAACTTGCAGAAACATGTTTATTTCTGCTGAAAAACACGTTTTGACCCTTTCTGCACACTGGGATTAAGAGCTGAATGTGTGGGCTCATATGAGCCTTGCTGTTACATGGGGATCAGTTGTCTGAAAAAACGCGTTTATTTCGGGCTGAAAAACACGTTTTGAAAAGAGTGCTGTTACTACCCCATAACTTACATGGGGTTGACCAAACTTGCAGAAACATGTTTATTTCTGCTGAAAAACACGTTTTGACCCTTTCTGCACACTGGGGTTAAGAGCTGAGTGTGTTGGCTCATATGAGCCTTGCTGTTACATGGGGATTCAGTTGTCTGAAAAATCGCGTTTATTTCGGGCTGAAAAACACGTTTTGAAAAGAGTGCTGATACTGCCCCATAACTTACATGGGGTTGACCAAACTTGCAGAAACATGTTTATTTCTGCTGAAAAACACGTTTTGACCCTTTCTGCACACTGGGGTTAAGAGCTGAGTGTGTGGGCTCTTCTGAGCCTTGTTGCTACATGGGGATTCAGTTGTCTGAAAAAACGCGTTTATTTCGGGCTGAAAAACACGTTTTGAAAAGTGTACTGTTACTGCCCCATAACTTACATGGGGTTGACCAAACTTGCAGAAACATGTTTATTTCTACTGAAAAACATGTTTTGACACTTTCAGCACACTGGGGTTAAGATCTGAGTGTGTGGGCTCTTCTGAGCCTTGCTGCTACATGGGGATTCAGTTGTCTGAAAAAACGCGTTTATTTCGGGCTGAAAAACACGTTTTGAAAAGTGTACTGTTACTGCCCCATAACTTACATGGGGTTGACCAAACTTGCAGAAACATGTTTATTTCTGCTGAAAAACATGTTTTGACACTTTCAGCACACTGGGGTTAAGATCTGAGTGTGTGGGCTCTTCTGAGCCTTGTTGCTACATGGGGATTCAGTTGTCTGAAAAAACGCATTTATTTCGGGCTGAAAAACACGTTTTGAAAAGTGTACTGTTATTGCCCCATAACTTACATGGGGTTGACCAAACTTGCAGAAACATGTTTATTTCTGCTGAAAAACATGTTTTGACACTTTCAGCACACTGGGGTTAAGATCTGAGTGTGTGGGCTCTTCTGAGCCTTGTTGCTACATGGGGATTCAGTTGTCTGTAAAAACGCGTTTATTTCGGGCTGAAAAACACGTTTTGAAAAGTGTACTGTTACTGCCCCATAACTTACATGGGGTTGACCAAACTTGCAGAAACATGTTTATTTCTGCTGAAAAACATGTTTTGACACTTTCAGCACACTGGGGTTAAGATCTGAGTGTGTGGGCTCTTCTGAGCCTTGCTGCTACATGGGGATTCAGTTGTCTGAAAAAACGCGTTTATTTCGGGCTGAAAAACACGTTTTGCAGAGTGTACTGTTACTGCCCCATAACTTACATGGGGTTGACCAAACTTGCAGAAACATGTTTATTTCTGCTGAAAAACACGTTTTGACCCTTTCTGCACACTGGGGTTAAGATCTGAGTGTGTGGGCTCTTCTGAGCCTTGCTGCTACATGGGGATTCAGTTGTCTGAAAAAACGCGTTTATTTCGGGCTGAAAAACACGTTTTGCAGAGTGTACTGTTACTGCCCCATAACTTACATGGGGTTGACCAAACTTGCAGAAACATGTTTATTTCTGGTGAAAAACACGTTTTGACCCTTTCTGCACACTGGGGTTAAGAGCTGAGTGTGTGGGCTCTTCTGAGACTTGCTGCTACATGGGGATTCAGTTGTCTGAAAAAACGCGTTTATTTCGGGCTGAAAAACACGTTTTGAAAAGTGTACTGTTACTGCCCCATAACTTACATGGGGTTGACCAAACTTGCAGAAACATGTTTATTTCTGCTGAAAAACATGTTTTGACACTTTCAGCACACTGGGCTTAAGATCTGAGTGTGTGGGCTCTTCTGAGCCTTGTTGCTACATGGGGATTCAGTTGTCTGAAAAAACGCGTTTATTTCGGGCTGAAAAACACGTTTTGAAAAGTGTACTGTTACTGCCCCATAACTTACATGGGGTTGACCAAACTTGCAGAAACATGTTTATTTCTGCTGAAAAACATGTTTTGACACTTTCAGCACACTGGGGTTAAGATCTGAGTGTGTGGGCTCTTCTGAGCCTTGTTGCTACATGGGGATTCAGTTGTCTGAAAAAACGCGTTTATTTCGGGCTGAAAAACACGTTTTGAAAAGTGTACTGTTACTGCCCCATAACTTACATGGGGTTGACCAAACTTGCAGAAACATGTTTATTTCTGCTGAAAAACATGTTTTGACACTTTCAGCACACTGGGGTTAAGATCTGAGTGTGTGGGCTCTTCTGAGCCTTGCTGCTACATGGGGATTCAGTTGTCTGAAAAAACGCGTTTATTTCGGGCTGAAAAACACGTTTTGCAGAGTGTACTGTTACTGCCCCATAACTTACATGGGGTTGACCAAACTTGCAGAAACATGTTTATTTCTGCTGAAAAACACGTTTTGACCCTTTCTGCACACTGGGGTTAAGAGCTGAGTGTGTGGGCTCTTCTGAGACTTGCTGCTACATGGGTACTCAGTTGTCTGAAAAAACGCGTTTATTTCGGGCTGAAAAACACGTTTTGAAAAGTGTACTGTTACTGCCCCATAACTTACATGGGGTTGACCAAACTTGCAGAAACATGTTTATTTCTGCTGAAAAACATGTTTTGACACTTTCAGCACACTGGGGTTAAGATCTGAGTGTGTGGGCTCTTCTGAGCCTTGTTGCTACATGGGGATTCAGTTGTCTGAAAAAACGCGTTTATTTCGGGCTGAAAAACAAGTTTTGAAAAGTGTACTGTTACTGCCCCATAACTTACATGGGGTTGACCAAACTTGCAGAAACATGTTTATTTCTGCTGAAAAACATGTTTTGACACTTTCAGCACACTGGGGTTAAGATCTGAGTGTATGGGCTCTTCTGAGCCTTGTTGCTACATGGGGATTCAGTTGTCTGAAAAAACGCGTTTATTTCGGGCTGAAAAACACGTTTTGAAAAGTGTACTGTTACTGCCCCATAACTTACATGGGGTTGACCAAACTTGCAGAAACATGTTTATTTCTGCTGAAAAACACGTTTTGACCCTTTCTGCACACTGGGGTTAAGATCTGAGTGTGTGGGCTCTTCTGAGCCTTGCTGCTACATGGGTATTCAGTTGTCTGAAAAAACGCGTTTATTTCGGGCTGAAAAACACGTTTTGAAAAGTGTACTGTTACTGCCCCATAACTTACATGGGGTTGACCAAACTTGCAGAAACATGTTTATTTCTGCTGAAAAACATGTTTTGACACTTTCAGCACACTGGGGTTAAGATCTGAGTGTGTGGGCTCTTCTGAGCCTTGTTGCTACATGGGGATTCAGTTGTCTGAAAAAACGCGTTTATTTCGGGCTGAAAAACACGTTTTGAAAAGTGTACTGTTACTGCCCCATAACTTACATGGGGTTGACCAAACTTGCAGAAACATGTTTATTTCTGCTGAAAAACATGTTTTGACACTTTCAGCACACTGGGCTTAAGATCTGAGTGTGTGGGCTCTTCTGAGCCTTGTTGCTACATGGGGATTCAGTTGTCTGAAAAAACGCGTTTATTTCGGGCTGAAAAACACGTTTTGAAAAGTGTACTGTTACTGCCCCATAACTTACATGGGGTTGACCAAACTTGCAGAAACATGTTTATTTCTGCTGAAAAACATGTTTTGACACTTTCAGCACACTGGGGTTAAGATCTGAGTGTGTGGGCTCTTCTGAGCCTTGTTGCTACATGGGGATTCAGTTGTCTGAAAAAACGCGTTTATTTCGGGCTGAAAAACACGTTTTGAAAAGTGTACTGTTACTGCCCCATAACTTACATGGGGTTGACCAAACTTGCAGAAACATGTTTATTTCTGCTGAAAAACATGTTTTGACACTTTCAGCACACTGGGGTTAAGATCTGAGTGTGTGGGCTCTTCTGAGCCTTGCTGCTACATGGGGATTCAGTTGTCTGAAAAAACGCGTTTATTTCGGGCTGAAAAACACGTTTTGCAGAGTGTACTGTTACTGCCCCATAACTTACATGGGGTTGACCAAACTTGCAGAAACATGTTTATTTCTGCTGAAAAACACGTTTTGACCCTTTCTGCACACTGGGGTTAAGAGCTGAGTGTGTGGGCTCTTCTGAGACTTGCTGCTACATGGGTACTCAGTTGTCTGAAAAAACGCGTTTATTTCGGGCTGAAAAACACGTTTTGAAAAGTGTACTGTTACTGCCCCATAACTTACATGGGGTTGACCAAACTTGCAGAAACATGTTTATTTCTGCTGAAAAACATGTTTTGACACTTTCAGCACACTGGGGTTAAGATCTGAGTGTGTGGGCTCTTCTGAGCCTTGTTGCTACATGGGGATTCAGTTGTCTGAAAAAACGCGTTTATTTCGGGCTGAAAAACACGTTTTGCAGAGTGTACTGTTACTGCCCCATAACTTACATGGGGTTGACCAAACTTGCAGAAACATGTTTATTTCTGCTGAAAAACACGTTTTGACCCTTTCTGCACACTGGTGTTAAGAGCTGAGTGTGTGGGCTCTTCTGAGACTTGCTGCTACATGGGGATTCAGTTGTCTGAAAAAACGCGTTTATTTCGGGCTGAAAAACACGTTTTGAAAAGTGTACTGTTACTGCCCCATAACTTACATGGGGTTGACCAAACCTGCAGAAACATGTTTATTTCTGCTGAAAAACATGTTTTGACACTTTCAGCACACTGGGGTTAAGATCTGAGTGTGTGGGCTCTTCTGAGCCTTGCTGCTACATGGGGATTCAGTTGTCTGAAAAAACGCGTTTATTTCGGGCTGAAAAACACGTTTTGCAGAGTGTACTGTTACTGCCCCATAACTTACATGGGGTTGACCAAACTTGCAGAAACATGTTTATTTCTGCTGAAAAACACGTTTTGACCCTTTCTGCACACTGGGGTTAAGAGCTGAGTGTGTGGGCTCTTCTGAGACTTGCTGCTACATGGGTATTCAGTTGTCTGAAAAAACGCGTTTATTTCGGGCTGAAAAACACGTTTTGAAAAGTGTACTTTTACTGCCCCATAACTTACATGGGGTTGACCAAACTTGCAGAAACATGTTTATTTCTGCTGAAAAACATGTTTTGACACTTTCAGCACACTGGGGTTAAGATCTGAGTGTGTGGGCTCTTCTGAGCCTTGTTGCTACATGGGGATTCAGTTGTCTGAAAAAACGTGTTTATTTCGGGCTGAAAAACACGTTTTGAAAAGTGTACTGTTACTGCCCCATAACTTACATGTTGTTGACCAAACTTGCAGAAACATGTTTATTTCTGCTGAAAAACATGTTTTGACACTTTCAGCACACTGGGGTTAAGATCTGAGTGTGTGGGCTCTTCTGAGCCTTGCTGCTACATGGGTATTCAGTTGTCTGAAAAAACGCGTTTATTTCGGGCTGAAAAACACGTTTTGAAAAGTGTACTGTTACTGCCCCATAACTTACATGGGGTTGACCAAACTTGCAGAAACATGTTTATTTCTGCTGAAAAACATGTTTTGACACTTTCAGCACACTGGGGTTAAGATCTGAGTGTGTGGGCTCTTCTGAGCCTTGTTGCTACATGGGGATTCAGTTGTCTGAAAAAACGCGCTTATTTCGGGCTGAAAAACACGTTTTGAAAAGTGTACTGTTACTGCCCCATAACTTTCATGGGGTTGACCAAACTTGCAGAAACATGTTTATTTCTGCTGAAAAACATGTTTTGACACTTTCAGCACACTAGGGTTAAGATCTGAGTGTGTGGGCTCTTCTGAGCCTTGTTGCTACATGGGGATTCAGTTGTCTGAAAAAACGCGTTTATTTCGGGCTGAAAAACACGTTTTGAAAAGTGTACTGTTACTGCCCCATAACTTACATGGGGTTGACCAAACTTGCAGAAACATGTTTATTTCTACTGAAAAACATGTTTTGACACTTTCAGCACACTGGGGTTAAGATCTGAGTGTGTGGGCTCTTCTGAGCCTTGCTGCTACATGGGGATTCAGTTGTCTGAAAAAACGCGTTTATTTCGGGCTGAAAAACACGTTTTGAAAAGTGTACTGTTACTGCCCCATAACTTACATGGGGTTGACCAAACTTGCAGAAACATGTTTATTTCTGCTGAAAAACATGTTTTGACACTTTCAGCACACTGGGGTTAAGATCTGAGTGTGTGGGCTCTTCTGAGCCTTGTTGCTACATGGGGATTCAGTTGTCTGAAAAAACGCATTTATTTCGGGCTGAAAAACACGTTTTGAAAAGTGTACTGTTATTGCCCCATAACTTACATGGGGTTGACCAAACTTGCAGAAACATGTTTATTTCTGCTGAAAAACATGTTTTGACACTTTCAGCACACTGGGGTTAAGATCTGAGTGTGTGGGCTCTTCTGAGCCTTGTTGCTACATGGGGATTCAGTTGTCTGTAAAAACGCGTTTATTTCGGGCTGAAAAACACGTTTTGAAAAGTGTACTGTTACTGCCCCATAACTTACATGGGGTTGACCAAACTTGCAGAAACATGTTTATTTCTGCTGAAAAACATGTTTTGACACTTTCAGCACACTGGGGTTAAGATCTGAGTGTGTGGGCTCTTCTGAGCCTTGCTGCTACATGGGGATTCAGTTGTCTGAAAAAACGCGTTTATTTCGGGCTGAAAAACACGTTTTGCAGAGTGTACTGTTACTGCCCCATAACTTACATGGGGTTGACCAAACTTGCAGAAACATGTTTATTTCTGCTGAAAAACACGTTTTGACCCTTTCTGCACACTGGGGTTAAGATCTGAGTGTGTGGGCTCTTCTGAGCCTTGCTGCTACATGGGGATTCAGTTGTCTGAAAAAACGCGTTTATTTCGGGCTGAAAAACACGTTTTGCAGAGTGTACTGTTACTGCCCCATAACTTACATGGGGTTGACCAAACTTGCAGAAACATGTTTATTTCTGCTGAAAAACACGTTTTGACCCTTTCTGCACACTGGTGTTAAGAGCTGAGTGTGTGGGCTCTTCTGAGACTTGCTGCTACATGGGGATTCAGTTGTCTGAAAAAACGCGTTTATTTCGGGCTGAAAAACACGTTTTGAAAAGTGTACTGTTACTGCCCCATAACTTACATGGGGTTGACCAAACCTGCAGAAACATGTTTATTTCTGCTGAAAAACATGTTTTGACACTTTCAGCACACTGGGGTTAAGATCTGAGTGTGTGGGCTCTTCTGAGCCTTGCTGCTACATGGGGATTCAGTTGTCTGAAAAAACGCGTTTATTTCGGGCTGAAAAACACGTTTTGCAGAGTGTACTGTTACTGCCCCATAACTTACATGGGGTTGACCAAACTTGCAGAAACATGTTTATTTCTGCTGAAAAACACGTTTTGACCCTTTCTGCACACTGGGGTTAAGAGCTGAGTGTGTGGGCTCTTCTGAGACTTGCTGCTACATGGGTATTCAGTTGTCTGAAAAAACGCGTTTATTTCGGGCTGAAAAACACGTTTTGAAAAGTGTACTGTTACTGCCCCATAACTTACATGGGGTTGACCAAACTTGCAGAAACATGTTTATTTCTGCTGAAAAACATGTTTTGACACTTTCAGCACACTGGGGTTAAGATCTGAGTGTGTGGGCTCTTCTGAGCCTTGTTGCTACATGGGGATTCAGTTGTCTGAAAAAACGTGTTTATTTCGGGCTGAAAAACACGTTTTGAAAAGTGTACTGTTACTGCCCCATAACTTACATGTTGTTGACCAAACTTGCAGAAACATGTTTATTTCTGCTGAAAAACATGTTTTGACACTTTCAGCACACTGGGGTTAAGATCTGAGTGTGTGGGCTCTTCTGAGCCTTGCTGCTACATGGGTATTCAGTTGTCTGAAAAAACGCGTTTATTTCGGGCTGAAAAACACGTTTTGAAAAGTGTACTGTTACTGCCCCATAACTTACATGGGGTTGACCAAACTTGCAGAAACATGTTTATTTCTGCTGAAAAACATGTTTTGACACTTTCAGCACACTGGGGTTAAGATCTGAGTGTGTGGGCTCTTCTGAGCCTTGCTGCTACATGGGGATTCAGTTGTCTGAAAAAACGCGTTTATTTCGGGCTGAAAAACACGTTTTGCAGAGTGTACTGTTACTGCCCCATAACTTACATGGGGTTGACCAAACTTGCAGAAACATGTTTATTTCTGCTGAAAAACACGTTTTGACCCTTTCTGCACACTGGGGTTAAGATCTGAGTGTGTGGGCTCTTCTGAGCCTTGCTGCTACATGGGGATTCAGTTGTCTGAAAAAACGCGTTTATTTCGGGCTGAAAAACACGTTTTGCAGAGTGTACTGTTACTGCCCCATAACTTACATGGGGTTGACCAAACTTGCAGAAACATGTTTATTTCTGCTGAAAAACACGTTTTGACCCTTTCTGCACACTGGTGTTAAGAGCTGAGTGTGTGGGCTCTTCTGAGACTTGCTGCTACATGGGGATTCAGTTGTCTGAAAAAACGCGTTTATTTCGGGCTGAAAAACACGTTTTGAAAAGTGTACTGTTACTGCCCCATAACTTACATGGGGTTGACCAAACCTGCAGAAACATGTTTATTTCTGCTGAAAAACATGTTTTGACACTTTCAGCACACTGGGGTTAAGATCTGAGTGTGTGGGCTCTTCTGAGCCTTGCTGCTACATGGGGATTCAGTTGTCTGAAAAAACGCGTTTATTTCGGGCTGAAAAACACGTTTTGCAGAGTGTACTGTTACTGCCCCATAACTTACATGGGGTTGACCAAACTTGCAGAAACATGTTTATTTCTGCTGAAAAACACGTTTTGACCCTTTCTGCACACTGGGGTTAAGAGCTGAGTGTGTGGGCTCTTCTGAGACTTGCTGCTACATGGGTATTCAGTTGTCTGAAAAAACGCGTTTATTTCGGGCTGAAAAACACGTTTTGAAAAGTGTACTTTTACTGCCCCATAACTTACATGGGGTTGACCAAACTTGCAGAAACATGTTTATTTCTGCTGAAAAACATGTTTTGACACTTTCAGCACACTGGGGTTAAGATCTGAGTGTGTGGGCTCTTCTGAGCCTTGTTGCTACATGGGGATTCAGTTGTCTGAAAAAACGTGTTTATTTCGGGCTGAAAAACACGTTTTGAAAAGTGTACTGTTACTGCCCCATAACTTACATGTTGTTGACCAAACTTGCAGAAACATGTTTATTTCTGCTGAAAAACATGTTTTGACACTTTCAGCACACTGGGGTTAAGATCTGAGTGTGTGGGCTCTTCTGAGCCTTGCTGCTACATGGGTATTCAGTTGTCTGAAAAAACGCGTTTATTTCGGGCTGAAAAACACGTTTTGAAAAGTGTACTGTTACTGCCCCATAACTTACATGGGGTTGACCAAACTTGCAGAAACATGTTTATTTCTGCTGAAAAACATGTTTTGACACTTTCAGCACACTGGGGTTAAGATCTGAGTGTGTGGGCTCTTCTGAGCCTTGTTGCTACATGGGGATTCAGTTGTCTGAAAAAACGCGCTTATTTCGGGCTGAAAAACACGTTTTGAAAAGTGTACTGTTACTGCCCCATAACTTTCATGGGGTTGACCAAACTTGCAGAAACATGTTTATTTCTGCTGAAAAACATGTTTTGACACTTTCAGCACACTAGGGTTAAGATCTGAGTGTGTGGGCTCTTCTGAGCCTTGTTGCTACATGGGGATTCAGTTGTCTGAAAAAACGCGTTTATTTCGGGCTGAAAAACACGTTTTGAAAAGTGTACTGTTACTGCCCCATAACTTACATGGGGTTGACCAAACTTGCAGAAACATGTTTATTTCTACTGAAAAACATGTTTTGACACTTTCAGCACACTGGGGTTAAGATCTGAGTGTGTGGGCTCTTCTGAGCCTTGCTGCTACATGGGGATTCAGTTGTCTGAAAAAACGCGTTTATTTCGGGCTGAAAAACACGTTTTGAAAAGTGTACTGTTACTGCCCCATAACTTACATGGGGTTGACCAAACTTGCAGAAACATGTTTATTTCTGCTGAAAAACATGTTTTGACACTTTCAGCACACTGGGGTTAAGATCTGAGTGTGTGGGCTCTTCTGAGCCTTGTTGCTACATGGGGATTCAGTTGTCTGAAAAAACGCATTTATTTCGGGCTGAAAAACACGTTTTGAAAAGTGTACTGTTATTGCCCCATAACTTACATGGGGTTGACCAAACTTGCAGAAACATGTTTATTTCTGCTGAAAAACATGTTTTGACACTTTCAGCACACTGGGGTTAAGATCTGAGTGTGTGGGCTCTTCTGAGCCTTGTTGCTACATGGGGATTCAGTTGTCTGTAAAAACGCGTTTATTTCGGGCTGAAAAACACGTTTTGAAAAGTGTACTGTTACTGCCCCATAACTTACATGGGGTTGACCAAACTTGCAGAAACATGTTTATTTCTGCTGAAAAACATGTTTTGACACTTTCAGCACACTGGGGTTAAGATCTGAGTGTGTGGGCTCTTCTGAGCCTTGCTGCTACATGGGGATTCAGTTGTCTGAAAAAACGCGTTTATTTCGGGCTGAAAAACACGTTTTGCAGAGTGTACTGTTACTGCCCCATAACTTACATGGGGTTGACCAAACTTGCAGAAACATGTTTATTTCTGCTGAAAAACACGTTTTGACCCTTTCTGCACACTGGGGTTAAGATCTGAGTGTGTGGGCTCTTCTGAGCCTTGCTGCTACATGGGGATTCAGTTGTCTGAAAAAACGCGTTTATTTCGGGCTGAAAAACACGTTTTGCAGAGTGTACTGTTACTGCCCCATAACTTACATGGGGTTGACCAAACTTGCAGAAACATGTTTATTTCTGCTGAAAAACACGTTTTGACCCTTTCTGCACACTGGTGTTAAGAGCTGAGTGTGTGGGCTCTTCTGAGACTTGCTGCTACATGGGGATTCAGTTGTCTGAAAAAACGCGTTTATTTCGGGCTGAAAAACACGTTTTGAAAAGTGTACTGTTACTGCCCCATAACTTACATGGGGTTGACCAAACCTGCAGAAACATGTTTATTTCTGCTGAAAAACATGTTTTGACACTTTCAGCACACTGGGGTTAAGATCTGAGTGTGTGGGCTCTTCTGAGCCTTGCTGCTACATGGGGATTCAGTTGTCTGAAAAAACGCGTTTATTTCGGGCTGAAAAACACGTTTTGCAGAGTGTACTGTTACTGCCCCATAACTTACATGGGGTTGACCAAACTTGCAGAAACATGTTTATTTCTGCTGAAAAACACGTTTTGACCCTTTCTGCACACTGGGGTTAAGAGCTGAGTGTGTGGGCTCTTCTGAGACTTGCTGCTACATGGGTATTCAGTTGTCTGAAAAAACGCGTTTATTTCGGGCTGAAAAACACGTTTTGAAAAGTGTACTGTTACTGCCCCATAACTTACATGGGGTTGACCAAACTTGCAGAAACATGTTTATTTCTGCTGAAAAACATGTTTTGACACTTTCAGCACACTGGGGTTAAGATCTGAGTGTGTGGGCTCTTCTGAGCCTTGTTGCTACATGGGGATTCAGTTGTCTGAAAAAACGTGTTTATTTCGGGCTGAAAAACACGTTTTGAAAAGTGTACTGTTACTGCCCCATAACTTACATGTTGTTGACCAAACTTGCAGAAACATGTTTATTTCTGCTGAAAAACATGTTTTGACACTTTCAGCACACTGGGGTTAAGATCTGAGTGTGTGGGCTCTTCTGAGCCTTGCTGCTACATGGGTATTCAGTTGTCTGAAAAAACGCGTTTATTTCGGGCTGAAAAACACGTTTTGAAAAGTGTACTGTTACTGCCCCATAACTTACATGGGGTTGACCAAACTTGCAGAAACATGTTTATTTCTGCTGAAAAACATGTTTTGACACTTTCAGCACACTGGGGTTAAGATCTGAGTGTGTGGGCTCTTCTGAGCCTTGTTGCTACATGGGGATTCAGTTGTCTGAAAAAACGCGCTTATTTCGGGCTGAAAAACACGTTTTGAAAAGTGTACTGTTACTGCCCCATAACTTTCATGGGGTTGACCAAACTTGCAGAAACATGTTTATTTCTGCTGAAAAACATGTTTTGACACTTTCAGCACACTAGGGTTAAGATCTGAGTGTGTGGGCTCTTCTGAGCCTTGTTGCTACATGGGGATTCAGTTGTCTGAAAAAACGCGTTTATTTCGGGCTGAAAAACACGTTTTGAAAAGTGTACTGTTACTGCCCCATAACTTACATGGGGTTGACCAAACTTGCAGAAACATGTTTATTTCTACTGAAAAACATGTTTTGACACTTTCAGCACACTGGGGTTAAGATCTGAGTGTGTGGGCTCTTCTGAGCCTTGCTGCTACATGGGGATTCAGTTGTCTGAAAAAACGCGTTTATTTCGGGCTGAAAAACACGTTTTGAAAAGTGTACTGTTACTGCCCCATAACTTACATGGGGTTGACCAAACTTGCAGAAACATGTTTATTTCTGCTGAAAAACATGTTTTGACACTTTTAGCACACTGGGGTTAAGATCTGAGTGTGTGGGCTCTTCTGAGCCTTGTTGCTACATGGGGATTCAGTTGTCTGAAAAAACGCATTTATTTCGGGCTGAAAAACACGTTTTGAAAAGTGTACTGTTATTGCCCCATAACTTACATGGGGTTGACCAAACTTGCAGAAACATGTTTATTTCTGCTGAAAAACATGTTTTGACACTTTCAGCACACTGGGGTTAAGATCTGAGTGTTTGGGCTCTTCTGAGCCTTGTTGCTACATGGGGATTCAGTTGTCTGTAAAAACGCGTTTATTTCGGGCTGAAAAACACGTTTTGAAAAGTGTACTGTTACTGCCCCATAACTTACATGGGGTTGACCAAACTTGCAGAAACATGTTTATTTCTGCTGAAAAACATGTTTTGACACTTTCAGCACACTGGGGTTAAGATCTGAGTGTGTGGGCTCTTCTGAGCCTTGCTGCTACATGGGGATTCAGTTGTCTGAAAAAACGCGTTTATTTCGGGCTGAAAAACACGTTTTGCAGAGTGTACTGTTACTGCCCCATAACTTACATGGGGTTGACCAAACTTGCAGAAACATGTTTATTTCTGCTGAAAAACACGTTTTGACCCTTTCTGCACACTGGGGTTAAGATCTGAGTGTGTGGGCTCTTCTGAGCCTTGCTGCTACATGGGGATTCAGTTGTCTGAAAAAACGCGTTTATTTCGGGCTGAAAAACACGTTTTGCAGAGTGTACTGTTACTGCCCCATAACTTACATGGGGTTGACCAAACTTGCAGAAACATGTTTATTTCTGCTGAAAAACACGTTTTGACCCTTTCTGCACACTGGGGTTAAGAGCTGAGTGTGTGGGCTCTTCTGAGACTTGCTGCTACATGGGTATTCAGTTGTCTGAAAAAACGCGTTTATTTCGGGCTGAAAAACACGTTTTGAAAAGTGTACTGTTACTGCCCCATAACTTACATGGGGTTGACCAAACTTGCAGAAACATGTTTATTTCTGCTGAAAAACATGTTTTGACACTTTCAGCACACTGGGGTTAAGATCTGAGTGTGTGGGCTCTTCTGAGCCTTGTTGCTACATGGGGATTCAGTTGTCTGAAAAAACGCGTTTATTTCGGGCTGAAAAACACGTTTTGAAAAGTGTACTGTTACTGCCCCATAACTTACATGGGGTTGACCAAACTTGCAGAAACATGTTTATTTCTGCTGAAAAACATGTTTTGACACTTTCAGCACACTGGGGTTAAGATCTGAGTGTGTGGGCTCTTCTGAGCCTTTTTGCTACATGGGGATTCAGTTGTCTGAAAAAACGCGTTTATTTCGGGCTGAAAAACACGTTTTGAAAAGTGTACTGTTACTGCCCCATAATTTACATGGGGTTGACCAAACTTGCAGAAACATGTTTATTTCTGCTGAAAAACATGTTTTGACACTTTCAGCACACTGGGGTTAAGATCTGAGTGTGTGGGCTCTTCTGAGCCTTGCTGCTACATGGGGATTCAGTTGTCTGAAAAAACGCGTTTATTTCGGGCTGAAAAACACGTTTTGAAAAGTGTACTGTTACTGCCCCATAACTTACATGGGGTTGACCAAACTTGCAGAAACATGTTTATTTCTGCTGAAAAACATGTTTTGACACTTTCAGCACACTGGGGTTAAGATCTGAGTGTGTGGGCTCTTCTGAGCCTTGTTGCTACATGGGGATTCAGTTGTCTGAAAAAACGCGTTTATTTCGGGCTGAAAAACACGTTTTGAAAAGTGTACTGTTACTGCCCCATAACTTACATGGGGTTGACCAAACTTGCAGAAACATGTTTATTTCTGCTGAAAAACATGTTTTGACACTTTCAGCACACTGGGGTTAAGATCTGAGTGTGTGGGCTCTTCTGAGCCTTGTTGCTACATGGGGATTCAGTTGTCTGAAAAAACGCGTTTATTTCGGGCTGAAAAACACGTTTTGAAAAGTGTACTGTTACTGCCCCATAACTTACATGGGGTTGACCAAACTTGCAGAAACATGTTTATTTCTGCTGAAAAACATGTTTTGACACTTTCAGCACACTGGGGTTAAGATCTGAGTGTGTGGGCTCTTCTGAGCCTTGTTGCTACATGGGGATTCAGTTGTCTGAAAAAACGCGTTTATTTCGGGCTGAAAAACACGTTTTGAAAAGTGTACTGTTACTGCCCCATAACTTACATGGGGTTGACCAAACTTGCAGAAACATGTTTATTTCTGCTGAAAAACACGTTTTGACCCTTTCTGCACACTGGGGTTAAGATCTGAGTGTGTGGGCTCTTCTGAGCCTTGCTGCTACATGGGTATTCAGTTGTCTGAAAAAACGCGTTTATTTCGGGCTGAAAAACACGTTTTGAAAAGTGTACTGTTACTGCCCCATAACTTACATGGGGTTGACCAAACTTGCAGAAACATGTTTATTTCTGCTGAAAAACATGTTTTGACACTTTCAGCACACTGGGGTTAAGATCTGAGTGTGTGGGCTCTTCTGAGCCTTGCTGCTACATGGGGATTCAGTTGTCTGAAAAAACGCGTTTATTTCGGGCTGAAAAACACGTTTTGAAAAGTGTACTGTTACTGCCCCATAACTTACATGGGGTTGACCAAACTTGCAGAAACATGTTTATTTCTGCTGAAAAACATGTTTTGACACTTTCAGCACACTGGGGTTAAGATCTGAGTGTGTGGGCTCTTCTGAGCCTTGTTGCTACATGGGGATTCAGTTGTCTGAAAAAACGCGTTTATTTCGGGCTGAAAAACACGTTTTGAAAAGTGTACTGTTACTGCCCCATAACTTACATGGGGTTGACCAAACTTGCAGAAACATGTTTATTTCTGCTGAAAAACATGTTTTGACACTTTCAGCACACTGGGGTTAAGATCTGAGTGTGTGGGCTCTTCTGAGCCTTGCTGCTACATGGGGATTCAGTTGTCTGAAAAAACGCGTTTATTTCGGGCTGAAAAACACGTGTTGCAGAGTGTACTGTTACTGCCCCATAACTTACATGGGGTTGACCAAACTTGCAGAAACATGTTTATTTCTGCTGAAAAACACGTTTTGACCCTTTCTGCACACTGGGGTTAAGAGCTGAGTGTGTGGGCTCTTCTGAGACTTGCTGCTACATGGGTACTCAGTTGTCTGAAAAAACGCGTTTATTTCGGGCTGAAAAACACGTTTTGAAAAGTGTACTGTTACTGCCCCATAACTTACATGGGGTTGACCAAACTTGCAGAAACATGTTTATTTCTGCTGAAAAACATGTTTTGACACTTTCAGCACACTGGGGTTAAGATCTGAGTGTGTGGGCTCTTCTGAGCCTTGTTGCTACATGGGGATTCAGTTGTCTGAAAAAACGCGTTTATTTCGGGCTGAAAAACACGTTTTGCAGAGTGTACTGTTACTGCCCCATAACTTACATGGGGTTGACCAAACTTGAAGAAACATGTTTATTTCTGCTGAAAAACATGTTTTGACACTTTCAGCACACTGGGGTTAAGATCTGAGTGTGTGGGCTCTTCTGAGCCTTGTTGCTACATGGGGATTCAGTTGTCTGAAAAAACGCGTTTATTTCGGGCTGAAAAACACGTTTTGAAAAGTGTACTGTTACTGCCCCATAACTTACATGGGGTTGACCAAACTTGCAGAAACATGTTTATTTCTGCTGAAAAACATGTTTTGACACTTTCAGCACACTAGGGTTAAGATCTGACTGTGTGGGCTCTTCTGAGCCTTGTTGCTACATGGGGATTCAGTTGTCTGAAAAAACGCGTTTATTTCGGGCTGAAAACCACGTTTTGAAAAGTGTACTGTTACTGCCCCATAACTTACATGGGGTTGACCAAACTTGCAGAAACATGTTTATTTCTGCTGAAAAACATGTTTTGACACTTTCAGCACACTGGGGTTAAGATCTGAGTGTGTGGGCTCTTCTGAGCCTTGTTGCTACATGGGGATTCAGTTGTCTGAAAAAACGCGTTTATTTCGGGCTGAAAAACACGTTTTGAAAAGTGTACTGTTACTGCCCCATAACTTACATGGGGTTGACCAAACTTGCAGAAACATGTTTATTTCTGCTGAAAAACATGTTTTGACACTTTCAGCACACTGGGGTTAAGATCTGAGTGTGTGGGCTCTTCTGAGCCTTGCTGCTACATGGGGATTCAGTTGTATGAAAAAACGCGTTTATTTCGGGCTGAAAAATACGTTTTGCAGAGTGTACTGTTACTGCCCCATAACTTACATGGGGTTGACCAAACTTGCAGAAACATGTTTATTTCTGCTGAAAAACATGTTTTGACACTTTCAGCACACTGGGGTTAAGATCTGAGTGTGTGGGCTCTTCTGAGCCTTGTTGCTACATGGGGATTCAGTTGTCTGAAAAAACGCGTTTATTTCGGGCTGAAAAACACGTTTTGAAAAGTGTACTGTTACTGCCCCATAACTTACATGGGGTTGACCAAACTTGCAGAAACATGTTTATTTCTACTGAAAAACATGTTTTGACACTTTCAGCACACTGGGGTTAAGATCTGAGTGTGTGGGCTCTTCTGAGACTTGCTGCTACATGGGGATTCAGTTGTCTGAAAAAACGCGTTTATTTCGGGCTGAAAAACACGTTTTGAAAAGTGTACTGTTACTGCCCCATAACTTACATGGGGTTGACCAAACTTGCAGAAACATGTTTATTTCTGCTGAAAAACACGTTTTGACCCTCTCTGCACACTGGGGTTAAGATCTGAGTGTGTGGGCTCTTCTGAGCCTTGTTGCTACATGGGGATTCAGTTGTCTGAAAAAACGCGTTTATTTCGGGCTGAAAAACACGTTTTGAAAAGTGTACTGTTACTGCCCCATAACTTACATGGGGTTGACCAAACTTGCAGAAACATGTTTATTTCTGCTGAAAAACATGTTTTGACACTTTCAGCACACTGGGGTTAAGATCTGAGTGTGTGGGCTCTTCTGAGCCTTGTTGCTACATGGGGATTCAGTTGTCTGAAAAAACGCGTTTATTTCGGGCTGAAAAACACGTTTTGAAAAGTGTACTGTTACTGCCCCATAACTTACATGGGGTTGACCAAACTTGCAGAAACATGTTTATTTCTGCTGAAAAACATGTTTTGACACTTTCAGCACACTGGGGTTAAGATCTGAGTGTGTGGGCTCTTCTGAGCCTTGTTGCTACATGGGGATTCAGTTGTCTGAAAAAACGCGTTTATTTCGGGCTGAAAAACACGTTTTGAAAAGTGTACTGTTACTGCCCCATAACTTACATGGGGTTGACCAAACTTGCAGAAACATGTTTATTTCTGCTGAAAAACATGTTTTGACACTTTCAGCACACTGGGGTTAAGATCTGAGTGTGTGGGCTCTTCTGAGCCTTGTTGCTACATGGGGATTCAGTTGTCTGAAAAAACGCGTTTATTTCGGGCTGAAAAACACGTTTTGAAAAGTGTACTGTTACTGCCCCATAACTTACATGGGGTTGACCAAACTTGCAGAAACATGTTTATTTCTGCTGAAAAACACGTTTTGACCCTTTCTGCACACTGGGGTTAAGATCTGAGTGTGTGGGCTCTTCTGAGCCTTGCTGCTACATGGGTATTCAGTTGTCTGAAAAAACGCGTTTATTTCGGGCTGAAAAACACGTTTTGAAAAGTGTACTGTTACTGCCCCATAACTTACATGGGGTTGACCAAACTTGCAGAAACATGTTTATTTCTGCTGAAAAACATGTTTTGAACCTTTCTGCACACTGGGGTTAAGATCTGAGTGTGTGGGCTCTTCTGAGCCTTGCTGCTACATGGGGATTCAGTTGTATGAAAAAACGCGTTTATTTCGGGCTGAAAAACACGTTTTGCAGAGTGTACTGTTACTGCCCCATAACTTACATGGGGTTGACCAAACTTGCAGAAACATGTTTATTTCTGCTGAAAAACATGTTTTGACACTTTCAGCACACTGGGGTTAAGATCTGAGTGTGTGGGCTCTTCTGAGCCTTGTTGCTACATGGGGATTCAGTTGTCTGAAAAAACGCGTTTATTTCGGGCTGAAAAACACGTTTTGAAAAGTGTACTGTTACTGCCCCATAACTTACATGGGGTTGACCAAACTTGCAGAAACATGTTTATTTCTGCTGAAAAACATGTTTTGACACTTTCAGCACACTGGGGTTAAGATCTGAGTGTGTGGGCTCTTCTGAGCCTTGTTGCTACATGGGGATTCAGTTGTCTGAAAAAACGCGTTTATTTCGGGCTGAAAAACACGTTTTGAAAAGTGTACTGTTACTGCCCCATAACTTACATGGGGTTGACCAAACTTGCAGAAACATGTTTATTTCTGCTGAAAAACATGTTTTGACACTTTCAGCACACTGGGGTTAAGATCTGAGTGTGTGGGCTCTTCTGAGCCTTGCTGCTACATGGGGATTCAGTTGTCTGAAAAAACGCGTTTATTTCGGGCTGAAAAACACGTTTTGAAAAGTGTACTGTTACTGCCCCATAACTTACATGGGGTTGACCAAACTTGCAGAAACATGTTTATTTCTGCTGAAAAACATGTTTTGACACTTTCAGCACACTGGGGTTAAGATCTGAGTGTGTGGGCTCTTCTGAGCCTTGTTGCTACATGGGGATTCAGTTGTCTGAAAAAACGCGTTTATTTCGGGCTGAAAAACACGTTTTGAAAAGTGTACTGTTACTGCCCCATAACTTACATGGGGTTGACCAAACTTGCAGAAACATGTTTATTTCTGCTGAAAAACATGTTTTGACACTTTCAGCACACTGGGGTTAAGATCTGAGTGTGTGGGCTCTTCTGAGCCTTGCTGCTACATGGGGATTCAGTTGTCTGAAAAAACGCGTTTATTTCGGGCTGAAAAACACGTTTTGCAGAGTGTACTGTTACTGCCCCATAACTTACATGGGGTTGACCAAACTTGCAGAAACATGTTTATTTCTGCTGAAAAACACGTTTTGACCCTTTCTGCACACTGGGGTTAAGAGCTGAGTGTGTGGGCTCTTCTGAGACTTGCTGCTACATGGGTACTCAGTTGTCTGAAAAAACGCGTTTATTTCGGGCTGAAAAACACGTTTTGAAAAGTGTACTGTTACTGCCCC
The DNA here is from genome assembly GCF_040954835.1 of Lepisosteus oculatus. Taxonomy (NCBI): domain Eukaryota; kingdom Metazoa; phylum Chordata; class Actinopteri; order Semionotiformes; family Lepisosteidae; genus Lepisosteus; species Lepisosteus oculatus. The sequence goes on along the minus strand of NW_027167797.1, from coordinate 85,420 downwards.
ATAACTTACATGGGGTTGACCAAACTTGCAGAAACATGTTTATTTCTGCTGAAAAACATGTTTTGACACTTTCAGCACACTGGGGTTAAGATCTGAGTGTGTGGGCTCTTCTGAGCCTTGTTGCTACATGGGGATTCAGTTGTCTGAAAAAACGCGTTTATTTCGGGCTGAAAAACACGTTTTGCAGAGTGTACTGTTACTGCCCCATAACTTACATGGGGTTGACCAAACTTGCAGAAACATGTTTATTTCTGCTGAAAAACATGTTTTGACACTTTCAGCACACTGGGGTTAAGATCTGAGTGTGTGGGCTCTTCTGAGCCTTGTTGCTACATGGAGATTCAGTTGTCTGAAAAAACGCGTTTATTTCGGGCTGAAAAACACGTTTTGAAAAGTGTACTGTTACTGCCCCATAACTTACATGGGGTTGACCAAACTTGCAGAAACATGTTTATTTCTGCTGAAAAACATGTTTTGACACTTTCAGCACACTAGGGTTAAGATCTGACTGTGTGGGCTCTTCTGAGCCTTGTTGCTACATGGGGATTCAGTTGTCTGAAAAAACGCGTTTATTTCGGGCTGAAAAACACGTTTTGAAAAGTGTACTGTTACTGCCCCATAACTTACATGGGGTTGACCAAACTTGCAGAAACATGTTTATTTCTGCTGAAAAACATGTTTTGACACTTTCAGCACACTGGGGTTAAGATCTGAGTGTGTGGGCTCTTCTGAGCCTTGTTGCTACATGGGGATTCAGTTGTCTGAAAAAACGCGTTTATTTCGGGCTGAAAAACACGTTTTGAAAAGTGTACTGTTACTGCCCCATAACTTACATGGGGTTGACCAAACTTGCAGAAACATGTTTATTTCTGCTGAAAAACATGTTTTGACACTTTCAGCACACTGGGGTTAAGATCTGAGTGTGTGGGCTCTTCTGAGCCTTGCTGCTACATGGGGATTCAGTTGTATGAAAAAACGCGTTTATTTCGGGCTGAAAAATACGTTTTGCAGAGTGTACTGTTACTGCCCCATAACTTACATGGGGTTGACCAAACTTGCAGAAACATGTTTATTTCTGCTGAAAAACATGTTTTGACACTTTCAGCACACTGGGGTTAAGATCTGAGTGTGTGGGCTCTTCTGAGCCTTGTTGCTACATGGGGATTCAGTTGTCTGAAAAAACGCGTTTATTTCGGGCTGAAAAACACGTTTTGAAAAGTGTACTGTTACTGCCCCATAACTTACATGGGGTTGACCAAACTTGCAGAAACATGTTTATTTCTACTGAAAAACATGTTTTGACACTTTCAGCACACTGGGGTTAAGATCTGAGTGTGTGGGCTCTTCTGAGACTTGCTGCTACATGGGGATTCAGTTGTCTGAAAAAACGCGTTTATTTCGGGCTGAAAAACACGTTTTGAAAAGTGTACTGTTACTGCCCCATAACTTACATGGGGTTGACCAAACTTGCAGAAACATGTTTATTTCTGCTGAAAAACACGTTTTGACCCTCTCTGCACACTGGGGTTAAGATCTGAGTGTGTGGGCTCTTCTGAGCCTTGTTGCTACATGGGGATTCAGTTGTCTGAAAAAACGCGTTTATTTCGGGCTGAAAAACACGTTTTGAAAAGTGTACTGTTACTGCCCCATAACTTACATGGGGTTGACCAAACTTGCAGAAACATGTTTATTTCTGCTGAAAAACATGTTTTGACACTTTCAGCACACTGGGGTTAAGATCTGAGTGTGTGGGCTCTTCTGAGCCTTGTTGCTACATGGGGATTCAGTTGTCTGAAAAAACGCGTTTATTTCGGGCTGAAAAACACGTTTTGAAAAGTGTACTGTTACTGCCCCATAACTTACATGGGGTTGACCAAACTTGCAGAAACATGTTTATTTCTGCTGAAAAACATGTTTTGACACTTTCAGCACACTGGGGTTAAGATCTGAGTGTGTGGGCTCTTCTGAGCCTTGTTGCTACATGGGGATTCAGTTGTCTGAAAAAACGCGTTTATTTCGGGCTGAAAAACACGTTTTGAAAAGTGTACTGTTACTGCCCCATAACTTACATGGGGTTGACCAAACTTGCAGAAACATGTTTATTTCTGCTGAAAAACATGTTTTGACACTTTCAGCACACTGGGGTTAAGATCTGAGTGTGTGGGCTCTTCTGAGCCTTGTTGCTACATGGGGATTCAGTTGTCTGAAAAAACGCGTTTATTTCGGGCTGAAAAACACGTTTTGAAAAGTGTACTGTTACTGCCCCATAACTTACATGGGGTTGACCAAACTTGCAGAAACATGTTTATTTCTGCTGAAAAACACGTTTTGACCCTTTCTGCACACTGGGGTTAAGATCTGAGTGTGTGGGCTCTTCTGAGCCTTGCTGCTACATGGGTATTCAGTTGTCTGAAAAAACGCGTTTATTTCGGGCTGAAAAACACGTTTTGAAAAGTGTACTGTTACTGCCCCATAACTTACATGGGGTTGACCAAACTTGCAGAAACATGTTTATTTCTGCTGAAAAACATGTTTTGAACCTTTCTGCACACTGGGGTTAAGATCTGAGTGTGTGGGCTCTTCTGAGCCTTGCTGCTACATGGGGATTCAGTTGTATGAAAAAACGCGTTTATTTCGGGCTGAAAAACACGTTTTGCAGAGTGTACTGTTACTGCCCCATAACTTACATGGGGTTGACCAAACTTGCAGAAACATGTTTATTTCTGCTGAAAAACACGTTTTGACCCTTTCTGCACACTGGTGTTAAGAGCTGAGTGTGTGGGCTCTTCTGAGACTTGCTGCTACATGGGGATTCAGTTGTCTGAAAAAACACGTTTATTTCGGGCTGAAAAACACGTTTTGAAAAGTGTACTGTTACTGCCCCAAAACTTACATGGGGTTGACCAAACCTGCAGAAACATGTTTATTTCTGCTGAAAAACATGTTTTGACACTTTCAGCACACTGGGGTTAAGATCTGAGTGTGTGGGCTCTTCTGAGCCTTGCTGCTACATGGGGATTCAGTTGTCTGAAAAAACGCGTTTATTTCGGGCTGAAAAACACGTTTTGCAGAGTGTACTGTTACTGCCCCATAACTTACATGGGGTTGACCAAACTTGCAGAAACATGTTTATTTCTGCTGAAAAACACGTTTTGACCCTTTCTGCACACTGGGGTTAAGAGCTGAGTGTGTGGGCTCTTCTGAGACTTGCTGCTACATGGGTATTCAGTTGTCTGAAAAAACGCGTTTATTTCGGGCTGAAAAACACGTTTTGAAAAGTGTACTGTTACTGCCCCATAACTTACATGGGGTTGACCAAACTTGCAGAAACATGTTTATTTCTGCTGAAAAACATGTTTTGACACTTTCAGCACACTGGGGTTAAGATCTGAGTGTGTGGGCTCTTCTGAGCCTTGTTGCTACATGGGGATTCAGTTGTCTGAAAAAACGCGTTTATTTCGGGCTGAAAAACACGTTTTGAAAAGTGTACTGTTACTGCCCCATAACTTACATGGGGTTTACCAAACTTGCAGAAACATGTTTATTTCTGCTGAAAAACATGTTTTGACACTTTCAGCACACTGGGGTTAAGATCTGAGTGTAGGGCTCTTCTGAGCCTTGCTGCTACATGGGGATTCAGTTGTCTGAAAAAACGCGTTTATTTCGGGCTGAAAAACACGTTTTGAAAAGTGTACTGTTACTGCCCCATAACTTACATGGGGTTGACCAAACTTGCAGAAACATGTTTATTTCTGCTGAAAAACATGTTTTGACACTTTCAGCACACTGGGGTTAAGATCTGAGTGTGTGGGCTCTTCTGAGCCTTGTTGCTACATGGGGATTCAGTTGTCTGAAAAAACGCGTTTATTTCGGGCTGAAAAACACGTTTTGAAAAGTGTACTGTTACTGCCCCATAACTTACATGGGGTTGACCAAACTTGCAGAAACATGTTTATTTCTGCTGAAAAACACGTTTTGACCCTTTCTGCACACTGGGGTTAAGATCTGAGTGTGTGGGCTCTTCTGAGCCTTGCTGCTACATGGGTATTCAGTTGTCTGAAAAAACGCGTTTATTTCGGGCTGAAAAACACGTTTTGAAAAGTGTACTGTTACTGCCCCATAACTTACATGGGGTTGACCAAACTTGCAGAAACATGTTTATTTCTGCTGAAAAACATGTTTTGACACTTTCAGCACACTGGGGTTAAGATCTGAGTGTGTGGGCTCTTCTGAGCCTTGCTGCTACATGGGGATTCAGTTGTCTGAAAAAACGCGTTTATTTCGGGCTGAAAAACACGTTTTGCAGAGTGTACTGTTACTGCCCCATAACTTACATGGGGTTGACCAAACTTGCAGAAACATGTTTATTTCTGCTGAAAAACATGTTTTGACACTTTCAGCACACTGGGGTTAAGATCTGAGTGTGTGGGCTCTTCTGAGCCTTGCTGCTACATGGGGATTCAGTTGTCTGAAAAAACGCGTTTATTTCGGGCTGAAAAACACGTTTTGCAGAGTGTACTGTTACTGCCCCATAACTTACATGGGGTTGACCAAACTTGCAGAAACATGTTTATTTCTGCTGAAAAACACGTTTTGACCCTTTCTGCACACTGGTGTTAAGAGCTGAGTGTGTGGGCTCTTCTGAGCCTTGCTGCTACATGGGGATTCAGTTGTGTGAAAAAACGCATTTATTTCGGGCTGAAAAACACGTTTTGAAAAGTGTACTGTTACTGCCCCATAACTTACATGGGGTTGACCAAACTTGCAGAAACATGTTTATTTCTGCTGAAAAACATGTTTTGAACCTTTCTGCACACTGGGGTTAAGATCTGAGTGTGTGGGCTCTTCTGAGCCTTGCTGCTACATGGGGATTCAGTTGTCTGAAAAAACGCGTTTATTTCGGGCTGAAAAACACGTTTTGCAGAGTGTACTGTTACTGCCCCATAACTTACATGGGGTTGACCAAACTTGCAGAAACATGTTTATTTCTGCTGAAAAACACGTTTTGACCCTTTCTGCACACTGGTGTTAAGAGCTGAGTGTGTGGGCTCTTCTGAGACTTGCTGCTACATGGGGATTCAGTTGTCTGAAAAAACGCGTTTATTTCGGGCTGAAAAACACGTTTTGAAAAGTGTACTGTTACTGCCCCATAACTTACATGGGGTTGACCAAACCTGCAGAAACATGTTTATTTCTGCTGAAAAACATGTTTTGACACTTTCAGCACACTGGGGTTAAGATCTGAGTGTGTGGGCTCTTCTGAGCCTTGCTGCTACATGGGGATTCAGTTGTCTGAAAAAACGCGTTTATTTCGGGCTGAAAAACACGTTTTGCAGAGTGTACTGTTACTGCCCCATAACTTACATGGGGTTGACCAAACTTGCAGAAACATGTTTATTTCTGCTGAAAAACACGTTTTGACCCTTTCTGCACACTGGGGTTAAGAGCTGAGTGTGTGGGCTCTTCTGAGACTTGCTGCTACATGGGTATTCAGTTGTCTGAAAAAACGCGTTTATTTCGGGCTGAAAAACACGTTTTGAAAAGTGTACTGTTACTGCCCCATAACTTACATGGGGTTGACCAAACTTGCAGAAACATGTTTATTTCTGCTGAAAAACATGTTTTGACACTTTCAGCACACTGGGGTTAAGATCTGAGTGTGTGGGCTCTTCTGAGCCTTGTTGCTACATGGGGATTCAGTTGTCTGAAAAAACGCGTTTATTTCGGGCTGAAAAACACGTTTTGAAAAGTGTACTGTTACTGCCCCATAACTTACATGGGGTTTACCAAACTTGCAGAAACATGTTTATTTCTGCTGAAAAACATGTTTTGACACTTTCAGCACACTGGGGTTAAGATCTGAGTGTGTGGGCTCTTCTGAGCCTTGCTGCTACATGGGTATTCAGTTGTCTGAAAAAACGCGTTTATTTCGGGCTGAAAAACACGTTTTGAAAAGTGTACTGTTACTGCCCCATAACTTACATGGGGTTGACCAAACTTGCAGAAACATGTTTATTTCTGCTGAAAAACATGTTTTGACACTTTCAGCACACTGGGGTTAAGATCTGAGTGTGTGGGCTCTTCTGAGCCTTGCTGCTACATGGGGATTCAGTTGTCTGAAAAAACGCGTTTATTTCGGGCTGAAAAACACGTTTTGAAAAGTGTACTGTTACTGCCCCATAACTTACATGGGGTTGACCAAACTTGCAGAAACATGTTTATTTCTGCTGAAAAACATGTTTTGACACTTTCAGCACACTGGGGTTAAGATCTGAGTGTGTGGGCTCTTCTGAGCCTTGTTGCTACATGGGGATTCAGTTGTCTGAAAAACGCGTTTATTTCGGGCTGAAAACACGTTTTGAAAGTGTACTGTTACTGCCCATAACTTACATGGGGTTGACCAAACTTGCAGAAACATGTTTATTTCTGCTGAAAAACATGTTTTGACACTTTCAGCACACTGGGGTTAAGATCTGAGTGTGTGGGCTTCTTCTGAGACTTGCTGCTACATGGGGATTCAGTTGTCTGAAAAAACGCGTTTATTTCGGGCTGAAAAACACGTTTTGAAAGTGTACTGTTACTGCCCCATAACTTACATGGGGTTGACCAAACTTGCAGAAACATGTTTTATTTCTGCTGAAAAACACGTTTTGACCCTCTCTGCACACTGGGGTTAAGATCTGAGTGTGTGGGCTCTTCTGAGCCTTGTTGCTACATGGGGATTCAGTTGTCTGAAAAAACGCGTTTATTTCGGGCTGAAAAACACGTTTTGAAAAGTGTACTGTTACTGCCCCATAACTTACATGGGGTTGACCAAACTTGCAGAAACATGTTTATTTCTGCTGAAAACATGTTTTGACACTTTCAGCACACTGGGGTTAAGATCTGAGTGTGTGGGCTCTTCTGAGCCTTGTTGCTACATGGGGATTCAGTTGTCTGAAAAAACGCGTTTATTTCGGGCTGAAAAACACGTTTTGAAAAGTGTACTGTTACTGCCCCATAACTTACATGGGGTTGACCAAACTTGCAGAAACATTTTTATTTCTGCTGAAAAACATGTTTTGACACTTTCAGCACACTGGGGTTAAGATCTGAGTGTGTGGGCTCTTCTGAGCCTTGTTGCTACATGGGGATTCAGTTGTCTGAAAAACGCGTTTATTTCGGGCTGAAAAACACGTTTGAAAGTGTACTGTTACTGCCCCATAACTTACATGGGGTTGACCAAACTTGCAGAAACATGTTTATTTCTGCTGAAAAACATGTTTTGACACTTTCAGCACACTGGGGTTAAGATCTGAGTGTGTGGGCTCTTCTGAGCCTTGTTGCTACATGGGGATTCAGTTGTCTGAAAAACGCGTTTATTTCGGGCTGAAAAACACGTTTTGAAAAGTGTACTGTTACTGCCCCATAACTTACATGGGTTGACCAAACTTGCAGAAACATGTTTTATTTCTGCTGAAAAACACGTTTTGACCCTTTCTGCACACTGGGGTTAAGATCTGAGTGTGTGGGCTCTTCTGAGCCTTGCTGCTACATGGGTATTCAGTTGTCTGAAAAAACGCGTTTATTTCGGGCTGAAAAACACGTTTTGAAAGTGTACTGTTACTGCCCCATAACTTACATGGGGTTGACCAAACTTGCAGAAACATGTTTATTTCTGCTGAAAAACATGTTTTGAACCTTTCTGCACACTGGGGTTAAGATCTGAGTGTGTGGGCTCTTCTGAGCCTTGCTGCTACATGGGGATTCAGTTGTATGAAAAAACGCGTTTATTTCGGGCTGAAAACACGTTTTGCAGAGTGTACTGTTACTGCCCCATAACTTACATGGGGTTGACCAAACTTGCAGAAACATGTTTATTTCTGCTGAAAACATGTTTTGACACTTTCAGCACACTGGGGTTAAGATCTGAGTGTGTGGGCTCTTCTGAGCCTTGTTGCTACATGGGGATTCAGTGTCTGAAAAACGCGTTATTTCGGGCTGAAAAACACGTTTTGAAAAGTGTACTGTTACTGCCCCATAACTTACATGGGGTTGACCAAACTTGCAGAAACATGTTTATTTCTGCTGAAAAACATGTTTTGACACTTTCAGCACACTGGGGTTAAGATCTGAGTGTGTGGGCTCTTCTGAGCCTTGTTGCTACATGGGATTCAGTTGTCTGAAAAAACGCGTTTATTTCGGGCTGAAAAACACGTTTTGAAAAGTGTACTGTTACTGCCCCATAACTTACATGGGGTTGACCAAACTTGCAGAAACATGTTTATTTCTGCTGAAAAACATGTTTTGACACTTTCAGCACACTGGGGTTAAGATCTGAGTGTGTGGGCTCTTCTGAGCCTTGCTGCTACATGGGGATTCAGTTGTCTGAAAAACGCGTTTATTTCGGGCTGAAAAACACGTTTTGAAAAGTGTACTGTTACTGCCCCATAACTTACATGGGGTTGACCAAACTTGCAGAAACATGTTTATTTCTGCTGAAAAACATGTTTTGACACTTTCAGCACACTGGGGTTAAGATCTGAGTGTGTGGGCTCTTCTGAGCCTTGTTGCTACATGGGGATTCAGTTGTCTGAAAAAACGCGTTTATTTCGGGCTGAAAAACACGTTTTGAAAAGTGTACTGTTACTGCCCCATAACTTACATGGGGTTGACCAAACTTGCAGAAACATGTTTATTTCTGCTGAAAAACATGTTTTGACACTTTCAGCACACTGGGGTTAAGATCTGAGTGTGTGGGCTCTTCTGAGCCTTGCTGCTACATGGGGATTCAGTTGTCTGAAAAAACGCGTTTATTTCGGGCTGAAAAACACGTTTTGCAGAGTGTACTGTTACTGCCCCATAACTTACATGGGGTTGACCAAACTTGCAGAAACATGTTTATTTCTGCTGAAAACACGTTTTGACCCTTTCTGCACACTGGGGTTAAGAGCTGAGTGTGTGGGCTCTTCTGAGACTTGCTGCTACATGGGTACTCAGTTGTCTGAAAAAACGCGTTTATTTCGGGCTGAAAAACACGTTTTGAAAAGTGTACTGTTACTGCCCCATAACTTACATGGGGGTTGACCAACTTGCAGAAACATGTTTATTTCTGCTGAAAAACATGTTTTGACACTTTCAGCACACTGGGGTTAAGATCTGAGTGTGTGGGCTCTTCTGAGCCTTGTTGCTACATGGGGATTCAGTTGTCTGAAAAAACGCGTTTATTTCGGGCTGAAAAACACGTTTTGCAGAGTGTACTGTTACTGCCCCATAACTTACATGGGGTTGACCAAACTTGCAGAAACATGTTTATTTCTGCTGAAAAACATGTTTTGACACTTTCAGCACACTGGGGTTAAGATCTGAGTGTGTGGCTCTTCTGAGCCTTGTTGCTACATGGGGATTCAGTTGTCTGAAAAAACGCGTTTATTTCGGGCTGAAAAACACGTTTTGAAAAGTGTACTGTTACTGCCCCATAACTTACATGGGGTTGACCAAACTTGCAGAAACATGTTATATTTCTGCTGAAAAACATGTTTTGACACTTTCAGCACACTAGGGTTAAGATCTGACTGTGTGGGCTCTTCTGAGCCTTGTTGCTACATGGGGATTCAGTTGTCTGAAAAAACGCGTTTATTTCGGGCTGAAAACCACGTTTTGAAAAGTGTACTGTTACTGCCCCATAACTTACATGGGGTTTGACCAAACTTGCAGAAACATGTTTATTTCTGCTGAAAAACATGTTTTGACACTTTCAGCACACTGGGGTTAAGATCTGAGTGTGTGGGCTCTTCTGAGCCTTGTTGCTACATGGGGATTCAGTTGTCTGAAAAAACGCGTTTATTTCGGGCTGAAAAAACACGTTTTGAAAAGTGTACTGTTACTGCCCCATAACTTACAGGGTTGACCAAACTTGCAGAAACATGTTTATTTCTGCTGAAAAACATGTTTTGACACTTTCAGCACACTGGGGTTAAGATCTGAGTGTGTGGGGGCTCTTCTGAGCCTTGCTGCTGACATGGGGATTCAGTTGTATGAAAAACCGCGTTTATTTCGGGCTGAAAAATACGTTTTGCAGAGTGTACTGTTACTGCCCCATAACTTACATGGGGTTGACCAAACTTGCAGAAACATGTTTATTTCTGCTGAAAAACATGTTTTGACACTTTCAGCACACTGGGGTTAAGATCTGAGTGTGTGGGCTCTTCTGAGCCTTGTTGCTACATGGGGATTCAGTTGTCTGAAAAAACGCGTTTATTTCGGGCTGAAAAACACGTTTTGAAAAGTGTACTGTTACTGCCCCATAACTTACATGGGTTGACCAAACTTGCAGAAACATGTTTATTTCTACTGAAAAAACATGTTTGGACACTTTCAGCACACTGGGGTTAAGATCTGAGTGTGTGGGCTCTTCTGAGACTTGCTGCTACATGGGGATTCAGTTGTCTGAAAAAACGCGTTTTATTTCGGGCTGAAAAACACGTTTTGAAAAGTGTACTGTTACTGCCCCATAACTTACATGGGGTGACCAAACTTGCAGAAACATGTTTATTTCTGCTGAAAAACACGTTTTGACCCTCTCTGCACACTGGGGTTAAGATCTGAGTGTGTGGGCTCTTCTGAGCCTTGTTGCTACATGGGGATTCAGTTGTCTGAAAAAACGCGTTTATTTCGGGCTGAAAACACGTTTTGAAAAGTGTACTGTTACTGCCCCATAACTTACATGGGGTTGACCAAACTTGCAGAAACATGTTTATTTCTGCTGAAAAACATGTTTTGACACTTTCAGCACACTGGGGTTAAGATCTGAGTGTGTGGGCTCTTCTGAGCCTTGTTGCTACATGGGATTCAGTTGTCTGAAAAAACGCGTTTATTTCGGGCTGAAAAACACGTTTTGAAAAGTGTACTGTTACTGCCCCATAACTTACATGGGGTTGACCAAACTTGCAGAAACATGTTTATTTCTGCTGAAAAACATGTTTTGACACTTTCAGCACACTGGGGTTAAGATCTGAGTGTGTGGGCTCTTCTGAGCCTTGTTGCTACATGGGATTCAGTTGTCTGAAAAAACGCGTTATTTCGGGCTGAAAAACACGTTTTGAAAGTGTACTGTTACTGCCCCATAACTTACATGGGGTTGACCAAACTTGCAGAAACATGTTTATTTCTGCTGAAAAACATGTTTTGACACTTTCAGCACACTGGGGTTAAGATCTGAGTGTGTGGGCTCTTCTGAGCCTTGTTGCTACATGGGGATTCAGTTGTCTGAAAAAACGCGTTTATTTCGGGCTGAAAAACACGTTTTGAAAAGTGTACTGTTACTGCCCCATAACTTACATGGGGTTGACAAACTTGCAGAAACATGTTTATTTCTGCTGAAAAACACGTTTTGACCCTTCTGCACACTGGGGTTAAGATCTGAGTGTGTGGGCTCTTCTGAGCCTTGCTGCTACATGGGTATTCAGTTGTCTGAAAAAACGCGTTTATTTCGGGCTGAAAAACACGTTTTGAAAAGTGTACTGTTACTGCCCATAACTTACATGGGGTTGACCAAACTTGCAGAAACATGTTTATTTCTGCTGAAAAACATGTTTTGAACCTTTCTGCACACTGGGGTTAAGATCTGAGTGTGTGGGCTCTTCTGAGCCTTGCTGCTACATGGGGATTCAGTTGTATGAAAAAACGCGTTTATTTCGGGCTGAAAAACACGTTTTGCAGAGTGTACTGTTACTGCCCATAACTTACATGGGGTTGACCAAACTTGCAGAAACATGTTTATTTCTGCTGAAAAACACGTTTTGACCCTTTCTGCACACTGGTGTTAAGAGCTGAGTGTGTGGGCTCTTCTGAGACTTGCTGCTACATGGGGATTCAGTTGTCTGAAAAAACGCGTTTATTTCGGGCTGAAAAACACGTTTTGAAAGTGTACTGTTACTGCCCCAAAACTTACATGGGGTTGACCAAACCTGCAGAAAACATGTTATTTCTGCTGAAAAACATGTTTTGACACTTTCAGCACACTGGGGTTAAGATCTGAGTGTGTGGCTCTTCTGAGCCTTGCTGCTACATGGGGATTCAGTTGTCTGAAAAAACGCGTTTATTTCGGGCTGAAAACACGTTTTGCAGAGTGTACTGTTACTGCCCCATAACTTACATGGGGTTGACCAAACTTGCAGAAACATGTTTATTTCTGCTGAAAAACACGTTTTGACCCTTTCTGCACACTGGGGTTAAGAGCTGAGTGTGTGGGCTCTTCTGAGACTTGCTGCTACATGGGTATTCAGTTGTCTGAAAAAACGCGTTTATTTCGGGCTGAAAACACGTTTTGAAAAGTGTACTGTTACTGCCCCATAACTTACATGGGGTTGACCAAACTTGCAGAAACATGTTTATTTCTGCTGAAAAACATGTTTTGACCCTTTCTGCACACTGGGGTTAAGATCTGAGTGTGTGGCTCTTCTGAGCCTTGTTGCTACATGGGGATTCAGTTGTCTGAAAAAACGCGTTTATTTCGGGCTGAAAAACACGTTTTGAAAGTGTACTGTTACTGCCCCATAACTTACATGGGGTTTACCAAACTTGCAGAAACATGTTTATTTCTGCTGAAAACATGTTTTGACACTTTCAGCACACTGGGTTAAGATCTGAGTGTAGGGCTCTTCTGAGCCTTGCTGCTACATGTCTTCTGAGCCTTGCTGCTACATGGGGATTCAGTTGTCTGAAAAAACGCGTTTATTTCGGGCTGAAAAACACGTTTTGAAAAGTGTACTGTTACTGCCCCATAACTTACATGGGGTTGACCAAACTTGCAGAAACATGTTTATTTCTGCTGAAAAACATGTTTTGACACTTTCAGCACACTGGGGTTAAGATCTGAGTGTGTGGGCTCTTCTGAGCCTTGTTGCTACATGGGGATTCAGTTGTCTGAAAAAACGCGTTTATTTCGGGCTGAAAAACACGTTTTGAAAAGTGTACTGTTACTGCCCCATAACTTACATGGGGTTGACCAAACTTGCAGAAACATGTTTATTTCTGCTGAAAAACACGTTTTGACCCTTTCTGCACACTGGGGTTAAGATCTGAGTGTGTGGGCTCTTCTGAGCCTTGCTGCTACATGGGTATTCAGTTGTCTGAAAAAACGCGTTTATTTCGGGCTGAAAAACACGTTTTGAAAAGTGTACTGTTACTGCCCCATAACTTACATGGGGTTGACCAAACTTGCAGAAACATGTTTATTTCTGCTGAAAAACATGTTTTGACACTTTCAGCACACTGGGGTTAAGATCTGAGTGTGTGGGCTCTTCTGAGCCTTGCTGCTACATGGGGATTCAGTTGTCTGAAAAAACGCGTTTATTTCGGGCTGAAAAACACGTTTTGCAGAGTGTACTGTTACTGCCCCATAACTTACATGGGGTTGACCAAACTTGCAGAAACATGTTTATTTCTGCTGAAAAACATGTTTTGACACTTTCAGCACACTGGGGTTAAGATCTGAGTGTGTGGGCTCTTCTGAGCCTTGTTGCTACATGGGGATTCAGTTGTCTGAAAAAACGCGTTTATTTCGGGCTGAAAAACACGTTTTGAAAAATGTACTGTTACTGCCCCATAACTTACATGGGGTTGACCAAACTTGCAGAAACATGTTTATTTCTGCTGAAAAACATGTTTTGACACTTTCAGCACACTAGGGTTAAGATCTGACTGTGTGGGCTCTTCTGAGCCTTGTTGCTACATGGGGATTCAGTTGTCTGAAAAAACGCGTTTATTTCGGGCTGAAAAACACGTTTTGAAAAGTGTACTGTTACTGCCCCATAACTTACATGGGGTTGACCAAACTTGCAGAAACATGTTTATTTCTGCTGAAAAACATGTTTTGACACTTTCAGCACACTGGGGTTAAGATCTGAGTGTGTGGGCTCTTCTGAGCCTTGCTGCTACATGGGGATTCAGTTGTATGAAAAAACGCGTTTATTTCGGGCTGAAAAATACGTTTTGCAGAGTGTACTGTTACTGCCCCATAACTTACATGGGGTTGACCAAACTTGCAGAAACATGTTTATTTCTGCTGAAAAACATGTTTTGACACTTTCAGCACACTGGGGTTAAGATCTGAGTGTGTGGGCTCTTCTGAGCCTTGCTGCTACATGGGGATTCAGTTGTCTGAAAAAACGCGTTTATTTCGGGCTGAAAAACACGTTTTGCAGAGTGTACTGTTACTGCCCCATAACTTACATGGGGTTGACCAAACTTGCAGAAACATGTTTATTTCTGCTGAAAAACACGTTTTGACCCTTTCTGCACACTGGTGTTAAGAGCTGAGTGTGTGGGCTCTTCTGAGCCTTGCTGCTACATGGGGATTCAGTTGTGTGAAAAAACGCGTTTATTTCGGGCTGAAAAACACGTTTTGAAAAGTGTACTGTTACTGCCCCATAACTTACATGGGGTTGACCAAACTTGCAGAAACATGTTTATTTCTGCTGAAAAACATGTTTTGAACCTTTCTGCACACTGGGGTTAAGATCTGAGTGTGTGGGCTCTTCTGAGCCTTGCTGCTACATGGGGATTCAGTTGTCTGAAAAAACGCGTTTATTTCGGGCTGAAAAACACGTTTTGCAGAGTGTACTGTTACTGCCCCATAACTTACATGGGGTTGACCAAACTTGCAGAAACATGTTTATTTCTGCTGAAAAACACGTTTTGACCCTTTCTGCACACTGGTGTTAAGAGCTGAGTGTGTGGGCTCTTCTGAGACTTGCTGCTACATGGGGATTCAGTTGTCTGAAAAAACGCGTTTATTTCGGGCTGAAAAACACGTTTTGAAAAGTGTACTGTTACTGCCCCATAACTTACATGGGGTTGACCAAACCTGCAGAAACATGTTTATTTCTGCTGAAAAACATGTTTTGACACTTTCAGCACACTGGGGTTAAGATCTGAGTGTGTGGGCTCTTCTGAGCCTTGCTGCTACATGGGGATTCAGTTGTCTGAAAAAACGCGTTTATTTCGGGCTGAAAAACACGTTTTGCAGAGTGTACTGTTACTGCCCCATAACTTACATGGGGTTGACCAAACTTGCAGAAACATGTTTATTTCTGCTGAAAAACACGTTTTGACCCTTTCTGCACACTGGGGTTAAGAGCTGAGTGTGTGGGCTCTTCTGAGACTTGCTGCTACATGGGTATTCAGTTGTCTGAAAAAACGCGTTTATTTCGGGCTGAAAAACACGTTTTGAAAAGTGTACTGTTACTGCCCCATAACTTACATGGGGTTGACCAAACTTGCAGAAACATGTTTATTTCTGCTGAAAAACATGTTTTGACACTTTCAGCACACTGGGGTTAAGATCTGAGTGTGTGGGCTCTTCTGAGCCTTGTTGCTACATGGGGATTCAGTTGTCTGAAAAAACGCGTTTATTTCGGGCTGAAAAACACGTTTTGAAAAGTGTACTGTTACTGCCCCATAACTTACATGGGGTTGACCAAACTTGCAGAAACATGTTTATTTCTGCTGAAAAACATGTTTTGACACTTTCAGCACACTGGGGTTAAGATCTGAGTGTGTGGGCTCTTCTGAGCCTTGCTGCTACATGGGTATTCAGTTGTCTGAAAAAACGCGTTTATTTCGGGCTGAAAAACACGTTTTGAAAAGTGTACTGTTACTGCCCCATAACTTACATGGGGTTGACCAAACTTGCAGAAACATGTTTATTTCTGCTGAAAAACATGTTTTGACACTTTCAGCACACTGGGGTTAAGATCTGAGTGTGTGGGCTCTTCTGAGCCTTGCTGCTACATGGGGATTCAGTTGTCTGAAAAAACGCGTTTATTTCGGGCTGAAAAACACGTTTTGAAAAGTGTACTGTTACTGCCCCATAACTTACATGGGGTTGACCAAACTTGCAGAAACATGTTTATTTCTGCTGAAAAACATGTTTTGACACTTTCAGCACACTGGGGTTAAGATCTGAGTGTGTGGGCTCTTCTGAGCCTTGTTGCTACATGGGGATTCAGTTGTCTGAAAAAACGCGTTTATTTCGGGCTGAAAAACACGTTTTGAAAAGTGTACTGTTACTGCCCCATAACTTACATGGGGTTGACCAAACTTGCAGAAACATGTTTATTTCTGCTGAAAAACATGTTTTGACACTTTCAGCACACTGGGGTTAAGATCTGAGTGTGTGGGCTCTTCTGAGCCTTGTTGCTACATGGGGATTCAGTTGTCTGAAAAAACGCGTTTATTTCGGGCTGAAAAACACGTTTTGAAAAGTGTACTGTTACTGCCCCATAACTTACATGGGGTTGACCAAACTTGCAGAAACATGTTTATTTCTGCTGAAAAACATGTTTTGACACTTTCAGCACACTGGGGTTAAGATCTGAGTGTGTGGGCTCTTCTGAGCCTTGTTGCTACATGGGGATTCAGTTGTCTGAAAAAACGCGTTTATTTCGGGCTGAAAAACACGTTTTGAAAAGTGTACTGTTACTGCCCCATAACTTACATGGGGTTGACCAAACTTGCAGAAACATGTTTATTTCTGCTGAAAAACACGTTTTGACCCTTTCTGCACACTGGGGTTAAGATCTGAGTGTGTGGGCTCTTCTGAGCCTTGCTGCTACATGGGTATTCAGTTGTCTGAAAAAACGCGTTTATTTCGGGCTGAAAAACACGTTTTGAAAAGTGTACTGTTACTGCCCCATAACTTACATGGGGTTGACCAAACTTGCAGAAACATGTTTATTTCTGCTGAAAAACATGTTTTGACACTTTCAGCACACTGGGGTTAAGATCTGAGTGTGTGGGCTCTTCTGAGCCTTGCTGCTACATGGGATTCAGTTGTCTGAAAAACGCGTTTATTTCGGGCTGAAAAACACGTTTTGAAAAGTGTACTGTTACTGCCCCATAACTTACATGGGGTTGACCAAACTTGCAGAAACATGTTTATTTCTGCTGAAAAACATGTTTTGAACCTTTCTGCACACTGGGGTTAAGATCTGAGTGTGTGGGCTCTTCTGAGCCTTGCTGCTACATGGGGATTCAGTTGTCTGAAAAAACGCGTTTATTTCGGGCTGAAAAACACGTTTTGCAGAGTGTACTGTTACTGCCCCATAACTTACATGGGGTTGACCAAACTTGCAGAAACATGTTTATTTCTGCTGAAAAACACGTTTTGACCCTTTCTGCACACTGGTGTTAAGAGCTGAGTGTGTGGGCTCTTCTGAGACTTGCTGCTACATGGGGATTCAGTTGTCTGAAAAAACGCGTTTATTTCGGGCTGAAAAACACGTTTTGAAAAGTGTACTGTTACTGCCCCATAACTTACATGGGGTTGACCAAACCTGCAGAAACATGTTTATTTCTGCTGAAAAACATGTTTTGACACTTTCAGCACACTGGGGTTAAGATCTGAGTGTGTGGGCTCTTCTGAGCCTTGCTGCTACATGGGGATTCAGTTGTGTGAAAAAACGCGTTTATTTCGGGCTGAAAAACACGTTTTGAAAAGTGTACTGTTACTGCCCCATAACTTACATGGGGTTGACCAAACTTGCAGAAACATGTTTATTTCTGCTGAAAAACATGTTTTGAACCTTTCTGCACACTGGGGTTAAGATCTGAGTGTGTGGGCTCTTCTGAGCCTTGCTGCTACATGGGGATTCAGTTGTCTGAAAAAACGCGTTTATTTCGGGCTGAAAAACACGTTTTGCAGAGTGTACTGTTACTGCCCCATAACTTACATGGGGTTGACCAAACTTGCAGAAACATGTTTATTTCTGCTGAAAAACACGTTTTGACCCTTTCTGCACACTGGTGTTAAGAGCTGAGTGTGTGGGCTCTTCTGAGACTTGCTGCTACATGGGGATTCAGTTGTCTGAAAAAACGCGTTTATTTCGGGCTGAAAAACACGTTTTGAAAAGTGTACTGTTACTGCCCCATAACTTACATGGGGTTGACCAAACCTGCAGAAACATGTTTATTTCTGCTGAAAAACATGTTTTGACACTTTCAGCACACTGGGGTTAAGATCTGAGTGTGTGGGCTCTTCTGAGCCTTGCTGCTACATGGGGATTCAGTTGTCTGAAAAAACGCGTTTATTTCGGGCTGAAAAACACGTTTTGCAGAGTGTACTGTTACTGCCGCATAACTTACATGGGGTTGACCAAACTTGCAGAAACATGTTTATTTCTGCTGAAAAACACGTTTTGACCCTTTCTGCACACTGGGGTTAAGAGCTGAGTGTGTGGGCTCTTCTGAGACTTGCTGCTACATGGGTATTCAGTTGTCTGAAAAAACGCGTTTATTTCGGGCTGAAAAACACGTTTTGAAAAGTGTACTGTTACTGCCCCATAACTTAAATGGGGTTGACCAAACTTGCAGAAACATGTTTATTTCTGCTGAAAAACATGTTTTGACACTTTCAGCACACTGGGGTTAAGATCTGAGTGTGTGGGCTCTTCTGAGCCTTGTTGCTACATGGGGATTCAGTTGTCTGAAAAAACGCGTTTATTTCGGGCTGAAAAACACGTTTTGAAAAGTGTACTGTTACTGCCCCATAACTTACATGGGGTTGACCAAACTTGCAGAAACATGTTTATTTCTGCTGAAAAACATGTTTTGACACTTTCAGCACACTAGGGTTAAGATCTGAGTGTGTGGGCTCTTCTGAGCCTTGTTGCTACATGGGGATTCAGTTGTCTGAAAAAACGCGTTTATTTCGGGCTGAAAAACACGTTTTGAAAAGTGTACTGTTACTGCCCCATAACTTACATGGGGTTGACCAAACTTGCAGAAACATGTTTATTTCTGCTGAAAAACATGTTTTGACACTTTCAGCACACTGGGGTTAAGATCTGAGTGTGTGGGCTCTTCTGAGCCTTGCTGCTACATGGGGATTCAGTTGTCTGAAAAAACGCGTTTATTTCGGGCTGAAAAACACGTTTTGAAAAGTGTACTGTTACTGCCCCATAACTTACATGGGGTTGACCAAACTTGCAGAAACATGTTTATTTCTGCTGAAAAACATGTTTTGACACTTTCAGCACACTGGGGTTAAGATCTGAGTGTGTGGGCTCTTCTGAGCCTTGTTGCTACATGGGGATTCAGTTGTCTGAAAAAACGCGTTTATTTCGGGCTGAAAAACACGTTTTGAAAAGTGTACTGTTACTGCCCCATAACTTACATGGGGTTGACCAAACTTGCAGAAACATGTTTATTTCTGC
Source organism: Lepisosteus oculatus (assembly GCF_040954835.1). Classification (NCBI taxonomy): domain Eukaryota; kingdom Metazoa; phylum Chordata; class Actinopteri; order Semionotiformes; family Lepisosteidae; genus Lepisosteus; species Lepisosteus oculatus. The sequence goes on along the minus strand of NW_027167797.1, from coordinate 66,224 downwards.
TGAAAAACATGTTTTGACACTTTCAGCACACTGGGGTTAAGATCTGAGTGTGTGGGCTCTTCTGAGCCTTGCTGCTACATGGGGATTCAGTTGTCTGAAAAAACGCGTTTATTTCGGGCTGAAAAACACGTTTTGCAGAGTGTACTGTTACTGCCCCATAACTTACATGGGGTTGACCAAACTTGCAGAAACATGTTTATTTCTGCTGAAAAACACGTTTTGACCCTTTCTGCACACTGGGGTTAAGATCTGAGTGTGTGGGCTCTTCTGAGCCTTGTTGCTACATGGGGATTCAGTTGTCTGAAAAAACGCGTTTATTTCAGGCTGAAAAACACGTTTTGAAAAGTGTACTGTTACTGCCCCATAACTTACATGGGGTTGACCAAACTTGCAGAAACATGTTTATTTCTGCTGAAAAACACGTTTTGACCCTTTCTGCACACTGGGGTTAAGATCTGAGTGTGTGGGCTCTTCTGAGCCTTGTTGCTACATGGGGATTCAGTTGTCTGAAAAAACGCGTTTATTTCGGGCTGAAAAACACGTTTTGAAAAGTGTACTGTTACTGCCCCATAACTTACATGGGGTTGACCAAACTTGCAGAAACATGTTTATTTCTGCTGAAAAACATGTTTTGACACTTTCAGCACACTGGGGTTAAGATCTGAGTGTGTGGGCTCTTCTGAGCCTTGCTGCTACATGGGGATTCAGTTGTCTGAAAAAACGCGTTTATTTCGGGCTGAAAAACACGTTTTGAAAAGTGTACTGTTACTGCCCCATAACTTACATGGGGTTGACCAAACTTGCAGAAACATGTTTATTTCTGCTGAAAAACATGTTTTGACACTTTCAGCACACTGGGGTTAAGATCTGAGTGTGTGGGCTCTTCTGAGCCTTGTTGCTACATGGGGATTCAGTTGTCTGAAAAAACGCGTTTATTTCGGGCTGAAAAACACGTTTTGAAAAATGTACTGTTACTGCCCCATAACTTACATGGGGTTGACCAAACTTGCAGAAACATGTTTATTTCTGCTGAAAAACATGTTTTGACACTTTCAGCACACTAGGGTTAAGATCTGACTGTGTGGGCTCTTCTGAGCCTTGTTGCTACATGGGGATTCAGTTGTCTGAAAAAACGCGTTTATTTCGGGCTGAAAAACACGTTTTGAAAAGTGTACTGTTACTGCCCCATAACTTACATGGGGTTGACCAAACCTGCAGAAACATGTTTATTTCTGCTGAAAAACATGTTTTGACACTTTCAGCACACTGGGGTTAAGATCTGAGTGTGTGGGCTCTTCTGAGCCTTGCTGCTACATGGGGATTCAGTTGTGTGAAAAAACGCGTTTATTTCGGGCTGAAAAACACGTTTTGAAAAGTGTACTGTTACTGCCCCATAACTTACATGGGGTTTACCAAACTTGCAGAAACATGTTTATTTCTGCTGAAAAACATGTTTTGACACTTTCAGCACACTGGGGTTAAGATCTGAGTGTGTGGGCTCTTCTGAGCCTTGCTGCTACATGGGTATTCAGTTGTCTGAAAAAACGCGTTTATTTCGGGCTGAAAAACACGTTTTGAAAAGTGTACTGTTACTGCCCCATAACTTACATGGGGTTGACCAAACTTGCAGAAACATGTTTATTTCTGCTGAAAAACATGTTTTGACACTTTCAGCACACTGGGGTTAAGATCTGAGTGTGTGGGCTCTTCTGAGCCTTGCTGCTACATGGGGATTCAGTTGTCTGAAAAAACGCGTTTATTTCGGGCTGAAAAACACGTTTTGAAAAGTGTACTGTTACTGCCCCATAACTTACATGGGGTTGACCAAACTTGCAGAAACATGTTTATTTCTGCTGAAAAACATGTTTTGACACTTTCAGCACACTGGGGTTAAGATCTGAGTGTGTGGGCTCTTCTGAGCCTTGTTGCTACATGGGGATTCAGTTGTCTGAAAAAACGCGTTTATTTCGGGCTGAAAAACACGTTTTGAAAAGTGTACTGTTACTGCCCCATAACTTACATGGGGTTGACCAAACTTGCAGAAACATGTTTATTTCTGCTGAAAAACATGTTTTGACACTTTCAGCACACTGGGGTTAAGATCTGAGTGTGTGGGCTCTTCTGAGCCTTGTTGCTACATGGGGATTCAGTTGTCTGAAAAAACGCGTTTATTTCGGGCTGAAAAACACGTTTTGAAAAGTGTACTGTTACTGCCCCATAACTTACATGGGGTTGACCAAACTTGCAGAAACATGTTTATTTCTGCTGAAAAACACGTTTTGACCCTTTCTGCACACTGGGGTTAAGATCTGAGTGTGTGGGCTCTTCTGAGCCTTGCTGCTACATGGGTATTCAGTTGTCTGAAAAAACGCGTTTATTTCGGGCTGAAAAACACGTTTTGAAAAGTGTACTGTTACTGCCCCATAACTTACATGGGGTTGACCAAACTTGCAGAAACATGTTTATTTCTGCTGAAAAACATGTTTTGACACTTTCAGCACACTGGGGTTAAGATCTGAGTGTGTGGGCTCTTCTGAGCCTTGCTGCTACATGGGGATTCAGTTGTCTGAAAAAACGCGTTTATTTCGGGCTGAAAAACACGTTTTGCAGAGTGTACTGTTACTGCCCCATAACTTACATGGGGTTGACCAAACTTGCAGAAACATGTTTATTTCTGCTGAAAAACACGTTTTGACCCTTTCTGCACACTGGGGTTAAGAGCTGAGTGTGTGGGCTCTTCTGAGACTTGCTGCTACATGGGTACTCAGTTGTCTGAAAAAACGCGTTTATTTCGGGCTGAAGAACACGTTTTGAAAAGTGTACTGTTACTGCCCCATAACTTACATGGGGTTGACCAAACTTGCAGAAACATGTTTATTTCTGCTGAAAAACATGTTTTGACACTTTCAGCACACTGGGGTTAAGATCTGAGTGTGTGGGCTCTTCTGAGCCTTGTTGCTACATGGGGATTCAGTTGTCTGAAAAAACGCGTTTATTTCGGGCTGAAAAACACGTTTTGAAAAGTGTACTGTTACTGCCCCATAACTTACATGGGGTTGACCAAACTTGCAGAAACATGTTTATTTCTGCTGAAAAACATGTTTTGACACTTTCAGCACACTGGGGTTAAGATCTGAGTGTGTGGGCTCTTCTGAGCCTTGTTGCTACATGGGGATTCAGTTGTCTGAAAAAACGCGTTTATTTCGGGCTGAAAAACACGTTTTGAAAAGTGTACTGTTACTGCCCCATAACTTACATGGGGTTGACCAAACTTGCAGAAACATGTTTATTTCTGCTGAAAAACATGTTTTGACACTTTCAGCACACTAGGGTTAAGATCTGACTGTGTGGGCTCTTCTGAGCCTTGTTGCTACATGGGGATTCAGTTGTCTGAAAAAACGCGTTTATTTCGGGCTGAAAAACACGTTTTGAAAAGTGTACTGTTACTGCCCCATAACTTACATGGGGTTGACCAAACTTGCAGAAACATGTTTATTTCTGCTGAAAAACATGTTTTGACACTTTCAGCACACTGGGGTTAAGATCTGAGTGTGTGGGCTCTTCTGAGCCTTGTTGCTACATGGGGATTCAGTTGTCTGAAAAAACGCGTTTATTTCGGGCTGAAAAACACGTTTTGAAAAGTGTACTGTTACTGCCCCATAACTTACATGGGGTTGACCAAACTTGCAGAAACATGTTTATTTCTGCTGAAAAACATGTTTTGACACTTTCAGCACACTGGGGTTAAGATCTGAGTGTGTGGGCTCTTCTGAGCCTTGTTGCTACATGGGGATTCAGTTGTCTGAAAAAACGCGTTTATTTCGGGCTGAAAAACACGTTTTGAAAAGTGTACTGTTACTGCCCCATAACTTACATGGGGTTGACCAAACTTGCAGAAACATGTTTATTTCTGCTGAAAAACATGTTTTGACACTTTCAGCACACTAGGGTTAAGATCTGACTGTGTGGGCTCTTCTGAGCCTTGTTGCTACATGGGGATTCAGTTGTCTGAAAAAACGCGTTTATTTCGGGCTGAAAAACACGTTTTGAAAAGTGTACTGTTACTGCCCCATAACTTACATGGGGTTGACCAAACCTGCAGAAACATGTTTATTTCTGCTGAAAAACATGTTTTGACACTTTCAGCACACTGGGGTTAAGATCTGAGTGTGTGGGCTCTTCTGAGCCTTGCTGCTACATGGGGATTCAGTTGTGTGAAAAAACGCGTTTATTTCGGGCTGAAAAACACGTTTTGAAAAGTGTACTGTTACTGCCCCATAACTTACATGGGGTTTACCAAACTTGCAGAAACATGTTTATTTCTGCTGAAAAACATGTTTTGACACTTTCAGCACACTGGGGTTAAGATCTGAGTGTGTGGGCTCTTCTGAGCCTTGCTGCTACATGGGTATTCAGTTGTCTGAAAAAACGCGTTTATTTCGGGCTGAAAAACACGTTTTGAAAAGTGTACTGTTACTGCCCCATAACTTACATGGGGTTGACCAAACTTGCAGAAACATGTTTATTTCTGCTGAAAAACATGTTTTGACACTTTCAGCACACTGGGGTTAAGATCTGAGTGTGTGGGCTCTTCTGAGCCTTGCTGCTACATGGGGATTCAGTTGTCTGAAAAAACGCGTTTATTTCGGGCTGAAAAACACGTTTTGAAAAGTGTACTGTTACTGCCCCATAACTTACATGGGGTTGACCAAACTTGCAGAAACATGTTTATTTCTGCTGAAAAACATGTTTTGACACTTTCAGCACACTGGGGTTAAGATCTGAGTGTGTGGGCTCTTCTGAGCCTTGTTGCTACATGGGGATTCAGTTGTCTGAAAAAACGCGTTTATTTCGGGCTGAAAAACACGTTTTGAAAAGTGTACTGTTACTGCCCCATAACTTACATGGGGTTGACCAAACTTGCAGAAACATGTTTATTTCTGCTGAAAAACATGTTTTGACACTTTCAGCACACTGGGGTTAAGATCTGAGTGTGTGGGCTCTTCTGAGCCTTGTTGCTACATGGGGATTCAGTTGTCTGAAAAAACGCGTTTATTTCGGGCTGAAAAACACGTTTTGAAAAGTGTACTGTTACTGCCCCATAACTTACATGGGGTTGACCAAACTTGCAGAAACATGTTTATTTCTGCTGAAAAACACGTTTTGACCCTTTCTGCACACTGGGGTTAAGATCTGAGTGTGTGGGCTCTTCTGAGCCTTGCTGCTACATGGGTATTCAGTTGTCTGAAAAAACGCGTTTATTTCGGGCTGAAAAACACGTTTTGAAAAGTGTACTGTTACTGCCCCATAACTTACATGGGGTTGACCAAACCTGCAGAAACATGTTTATTTCTGCTGAAAAACATGTTTTGACACTTTCAGCACACTGGGGTTAAGATCTGAGTGTGTGGGCTCTTCTGAGCCTTGCTGCTACATGGGGATTCAGTTGTCTGAAAAAACGCGTTTATTTCGGGCTGAAAAACACGTTTTGCAGAGTGTACTGTTACTGCCGCATAACTTACATGGGGTTGACCAAACTTGCAGAAACATGTTTATTTCTGCTGAAAAACACGTTTTGACCCTTTCTGCACACTGGGGTTAAGAGCTGAGTGTGTGGGCTCTTCTGAGACTTGCTGCTACATGGGTATTCAGTTGTCTGAAAAAACGCGTTTATTTCGGGCTGAAAAACACGTTTTGAAAAGTGTACTGTTACTGCCCCATAACTTAAATGGGGTTGACCAAACTTGCAGAAACATGTTTATTTCTGCTGAAAAACATGTTTTGACACTTTCAGCACACTGGGGTTAAGATCTGAGTGTGTGGGCTCTTCTGAGCCTTGTTGCTACATGGGGATTCAGTTGTCTGAAAAAACGCGTTTATTTCGGGCTGAAAAACACGTTTTGAAAAGTGTACTGTTACTGCCCCATAACTTACATGGGGTTGACCAAACTTGCAGAAACATGTTTATTTCTGCTGAAAAACATGTTTTGACACTTTCAGCACACTAGGGTTAAGATCTGAGTGTGTGGGCTCTTCTGAGCCTTGTTGCTACATGGGGATTCAGTTGTCTGAAAAAACGCGTTTATTTCGGGCTGAAAAACACGTTTTGAAAAGTGTACTGTTACTGCCCCATAACTTACATGGGGTTGACCAAACTTGCAGAAACATGTTTATTTCTGCTGAAAAACATGTTTTGACACTTTCAGCACACTGGGGTTAAGATCTGAGTGTGTGGGCTCTTCTGAGCCTTGCTGCTACATGGGGATTCAGTTGTCTGAAAAAACGCGTTTATTTCGGGCTGAAAAACACGTTTTGAAAAGTGTACTGTTACTGCCCCATAACTTACATGGGGTTGACCAAACTTGCAGAAACATGTTTATTTCTGCTGAAAAACATGTTTTGACACTTTCAGCACACTGGGGTTAAGATCTGAGTGTGTGGGCTCTTCTGAGCCTTGTTGCTACATGGGGATTCAGTTGTCTGAAAAAACGCGTTTATTTCGGGCTGAAAAACACGTTTTGAAAAGTGTACTGTTACTGCCCCATAACTTACATGGGGTTGACCAAACTTGCAGAAACATGTTTATTTCTGCTGAAAAACATGTTTTGACACTTTCAGCACACTGGGGTTAAGATCTGAGTGTGTGGGCTCTTCTGAGCCTTGCTGCTACATGGGGATTCAGTTGTCTGAAAAAACGCGTTTATTTCGGGCTGAAAAACACGTTTTGCAGAGTGTACTGTTACTGCCCCATAACTTACATGGGGTTGACCAAACTTGCAGAAACATGTTTATTTCTGCTGAAAAACACGTTTTGACCCTTTCTGCACACTGGGGTTAAGATCTGAGTGTGTGGGCTCTTCTGAGCCTTGTTGCTACATGGGGATTCAGTTGTCTGAAAAAACGCGTTTATTTCAGGCTGAAAAACACGTTTTGAAAAGTGTACTGTTACTGCCCCATAACTTACATGGGGTTGACCAAACTTGCAGAAACATGTTTATTTCTGCTGAAAAACACGTTTTGACCCTTTCTGCACACTGGGGTTAAGATCTGAGTGTGTGGGCTCTTCTGAGCCTTGTTGCTACATGGGGATTCAGTTGTCTGAAAAAACGCGTTTATTTCGGGCTGAAAAACACGTTTTGAAAAGTGTACTGTTACTGCCCCATAACTTACATGGGGTTGACCAAACTTGCAGAAACATGTTTATTTCTGCTGAAAAACATGTTTTGACACTTTCAGCACACTGGGGTTAAGATCTGAGTGTGTGGGCTCTTCTGAGCCTTGCTGCTACATGGGGATTCAGTTGTCTGAAAAAACGCGTTTATTTCGGGCTGAAAAACACGTTTTGAAAAGTGTACTGTTACTGCCCCATAACTTACATGGGGTTGACCAAACTTGCAGAAACATGTTTATTTCTGCTGAAAAACATGTTTTGACACTTTCAGCACACTGGGGTTAAGATCTGAGTGTGTGGGCTCTTCTGAGCCTTGTTGCTACATGGGGATTCAGTTGTCTGAAAAAACGCGTTTATTTCGGGCTGAAAAACACGTTTTGAAAAATGTACTGTTACTGCCCCATAACTTACATGGGGTTGACCAAACTTGCAGAAACATGTTTATTTCTGCTGAAAAACATGTTTTGACACTTTCAGCACACTAGGGTTAAGATCTGACTGTGTGGGCTCTTCTGAGCCTTGTTGCTACATGGGGATTCAGTTGTCTGAAAAAACGCGTTTATTTCGGGCTGAAAAACACGTTTTGAAAAGTGTACTGTTACTGCCCCATAACTTACATGGGGTTGACCAAACCTGCAGAAACATGTTTATTTCTGCTGAAAAACATGTTTTGACACTTTCAGCACACTGGGGTTAAGATCTGAGTGTGTGGGCTCTTCTGAGCCTTGCTGCTACATGGGGATTCAGTTGTGTGAAAAAACGCGTTTATTTCGGGCTGAAAAACACGTTTTGAAAAGTGTACTGTTACTGCCCCATAACTTACATGGGGTTTACCAAACTTGCAGAAACATGTTTATTTCTGCTGAAAAACATGTTTTGACACTTTCAGCACACTGGGGTTAAGATCTGAGTGTGTGGGCTCTTCTGAGCCTTGCTGCTACATGGGTATTCAGTTGTCTGAAAAAACGCGTTTATTTCGGGCTGAAAAACACGTTTTGAAAAGTGTACTGTTACTGCCCCATAACTTACATGGGGTTGACCAAACTTGCAGAAACATGTTTATTTCTGCTGAAAAACATGTTTTGACACTTTCAGCACACTGGGGTTAAGATCTGAGTGTGTGGGCTCTTCTGAGCCTTGCTGCTACATGGGGATTCAGTTGTCTGAAAAAACGCGTTTATTTCGGGCTGAAAAACACGTTTTGAAAAGTGTACTGTTACTGCCCCATAACTTACATGGGGTTGACCAAACTTGCAGAAACATGTTTATTTCTGCTGAAAAACATGTTTTGACACTTTCAGCACACTGGGGTTAAGATCTGAGTGTGTGGGCTCTTCTGAGCCTTGTTGCTACATGGGGATTCAGTTGTCTGAAAAAACGCGTTTATTTCGGGCTGAAAAACACGTTTTGAAAAGTGTACTGTTACTGCCCCATAACTTACATGGGGTTGACCAAACTTGCAGAAACATGTTTATTTCTGCTGAAAAACATGTTTTGACACTTTCAGCACACTGGGGTTAAGATCTGAGTGTGTGGGCTCTTCTGAGCCTTGTTGCTACATGGGGATTCAGTTGTCTGAAAAAACGCGTTTATTTCGGGCTGAAAAACACGTTTTGAAAAGTGTACTGTTACTGCCCCATAACTTACATGGGGTTGACCAAACTTGCAGAAACATGTTTATTTCTGCTGAAAAACACGTTTTGACCCTTTCTGCACACTGGGGTTAAGATCTGAGTGTGTGGGCTCTTCTGAGCCTTGCTGCTACATGGGTATTCAGTTGTCTGAAAAAACGCGTTTATTTCGGGCTGAAAAACACGTTTTGAAAAGTGTACTGTTACTGCCCCATAACTTACATGGGGTTGACCAAACTTGCAGAAACATGTTTATTTCTGCTGAAAAACATGTTTTGACACTTTCAGCACACTGGGGTTAAGATCTGAGTGTGTGGGCTCTTCTGAGCCTTGCTGCTACATGGGGATTCAGTTGTCTGAAAAAACGCGTTTATTTCGGGCTGAAAAACACGTTTTGCAGAGTGTACTGTTACTGCCCCATAACTTACATGGGGTTGACCAAACTTGCAGAAACATGTTTATTTCTGCTGAAAAACACGTTTTGACCCTTTCTGCACACTGGGGTTAAGAGCTGAGTGTGTGGGCTCTTCTGAGACTTGCTGCTACATGGGTACTCAGTTGTCTGAAAAAACGCGTTTATTTCGGGCTGAAGAACACGTTTTGAAAAGTGTACTGTTACTGCCCCATAACTTACATGGGGTTGACCAAACTTGCAGAAACATGTTTATTTCTGCTGAAAAACATGTTTTGACACTTTCAGCACACTGGGGTTAAGATCTGAGTGTGTGGGCTCTTCTGAGCCTTGTTGCTACATGGGGATTCAGTTGTCTGAAAAAACGCGTTTATTTCGGGCTGAAAAACACGTTTTGAAAAGTGTACTGTTACTGCCCCATAACTTACATGGGGTTGACCAAACTTGCAGAAACATGTTTATTTCTGCTGAAAAACATGTTTTGACACTTTCAGCACACTGGGGTTAAGATCTGAGTGTGTGGGCTCTTCTGAGCCTTGTTGCTACATGGGGATTCAGTTGTCTGAAAAAACGCGTTTATTTCGGGCTGAAAAACACGTTTTGAAAAGTGTACTGTTACTGCCCCATAACTTACATGGGTTGACCAAACTTGCAGAAACATGTTTATTTCTGCTGAAAAACACGTTTTGACCCTTTCTGCACACTGGGGTTAAGAGCTGAGTGTGTGGGCTCTTCTGAGACTTGCTGCTACATGGGTACTCAGTTGTCTGAAAAAACGCGTTTATTTCGGGCTGAAGAACACGTTTTGAAAAGTGTACTGTTACTGCCCCATAACTTACATGGGGTTGACCAAACTTGCAGAAACATGTTTATTTCTGCTGAAAAACATGTTTTGACACTTTCAGCACACTGGGGTTAAGATCTGAGTGTGTGGGCTCTTCTGAGCCTTGTTGCTACATGGGGATTCAGTTGTCTGAAAAAACGCGTTTATTTCGGGCTGAAAAACACGTTTTGCAGAGTGTACTGTTACTGCCCCATAACTTACATGGGGTTGACCAAACTTGCAGAAACATGTTTATTTCTGCTGAAAAACACGTTTTGACCCTTTCTGCACACTGGGGTTAAGAGCTGAGTGTGTGGGCTCTTCTGAGACTTGCTGCTACATGGGTACTCAGTTGTCTGAAAAAACGCGTTTATTTCGGGCTGAAGAACACGTTTTGAAAAGTGTACTGTTACTGCCCCATAACTTACATGGGGTTGACCAAACTTGCAGAAACATGTTTATTTCTGCTGAAAAACATGTTTTGACACTTTCAGCACACTGGGGTTAAGATCTGAGTGTGTGGGCTCTTCTGAGCCTTGTTGCTACATGGGGATTCAGTTGTCTGAAAAAACGCGTTTATTTCGGGCTGAAAAACACGTTTTGAAAAGTGTACTGTTACTGCCCCATAACTTACATGGGGTTGACCAAACTTGCAGAAACATGTTTATTTCTGCTGAAAAACATGTTTTGACACTTTCAGCACACTAGGGTTAAGATCTGACTGTGTGGGCTCTTCTGAGCCTTGTTGCTACATGGGGATTCAGTTGTCTGAAAAAACGCGTTTATTTCGGGCTGAAAAACACGTTTTGAAAAGTGTACTGTTACTGCCCCATAACTTACATGGGGTTGACCAAACTTGCAGAAACATGTTTATTTCTGCTGAAAAACATGTTTTGACACTTTCAGCACACTGGGGTTAAGATCTGAGTGTGTGGGCTCTTCTGAGCCTTGTTGCTACATGGGGATTCAGTTGTCTGAAAAAACGCGTTTATTTCGGGCTGAAAAACACGTTTTGAAAAGTGTACTGTTACTGCCCCATAACTTACATGGGGTTGACCAAACTTGCAGAAACATGTTTATTTCTGCTGAAAAACATGTTTTGACACTTTCAGCACACTGGGGTTAAGATCTGAGTGTGTGGGCTCTTCTGAGCCTTGTTGCTACATGGGGATTCAGTTGTCTGAAAAAACGCGTTTATTTCGGGCTGAAAAACACGTTTTGAAAAGTGTACTGTTACTGCCCCATAACTTACATGGGGTTGACCAAACTTGCAGAAACATGTTTATTTCTGCTGAAAAACATGTTTTGACACTTTCAGCACACTGGGGTTAAGATCTGAGTGTGTGGGCTCTCCTGAGCCTTGTTGCTACATGGGGATTCAGTTGTCTGAAAAAACGCGTTTATTTCGGGCTGAAAAACACGTTTTGAAAAGTGTACTGTTACTGCCCCATAACTTACATGGGGTTGACCAAACTTGCAGAAACATGTTTATTTCTGCTGAAAAACACGTTTTGACCCTTTCTGCACACTGGGGTTAAGATCTGAGTGTGTGGGCTCTTCTGAGCCTTGCTGCTACATGGGTATTCAGTTGTCTGAAAAAACGCGTTTATTTCGGGCTGAAAAACACGTTTTGAAAAGTGTACTGTTACTGCCCCATAACTTACATGGGGTTGACCAAACTTGCAGAAACATGTTTATTTCTGCTGAAAAACATGTTTTGAACCTTTCTGCACACTGGGGTTAAGATCTGAGTGTGTGGGCTCTTCTGAGCCTTGCTGCTACATGGGGATTCAGTTGTCTGAAAAAACGCGTTTATTTCGGGCTGAAAAACACGTTTTGCAGAGTGTACTGTTACTGCCCCATAACTTACATGGGGTTGACCAAACTTGCAGAAACATGTTTATTTCTGCTGAAAAACACGTTTTGACCCTTTCTGCACACTGGTGTTAAGAGCTGAGTGTGTGGGCTCTTCTGAGACTTGCTGCTACATGGGGATTCAGTTGTCTGAAAAAACGCGTTTATTTCGGGCTGAAAAACACGTTTTGAAAAGTGTACTGTTACTGCCCCATAACTTACATGGGGTTGACCAAACCTGCAGAAACATGTTTATTTCTGCTGAAAAACATGTTTTGACACTTTCAGCACACTGGGGTTAAGATCTGAGTGTGTGGGCTCTTCTGAGCCTTGCTGCTACATGGGGATTCAGTTGTCTGAAAAAACGCGTTTATTTCGGGCTGAAAAACACGTTTTGAAAAGTGTACTGTTACTGCCCCATAACTTACATGGGGTTGACCAAACTTGCAGAAACATGTTTATTTCTGCTGAAAAACATGTTTTGAACCTTTCTGCACACTGGGGTTAAGATCTGAGTGTGTGGGCTCTTCTGAGCCTTGCTGCTACATGGGGATTCAGTTGTCTGAAAAAACGCGTTTATTTCGGGCTGAAAAACACGTTTTGAAAAGTGTACTGTTACTGCCCCATAACTTACATGGGGTTGACCAAACCTGCAGAAACATGTTTATTTCTGCTGAAAAACATGTTTTGACACTTTCAGCACACTGGGGTTAAGATCTGAGTGTGTGGGCTCTTCTGAGCCTTGCTGCTACATGGGGATTCAGTTGTCTGAAAAAACGCGTTTATTTCGGGCTGAAAAACACGTTTTGAAAAGTGTACTGTTACTGCCCCATAACTTACATGGGGTTGACCAAACTTGCAGAAACATGTTTATTTCTGCTGAAAAACATGTTTTGAACCTTTCTGCACACTGGGGTTAAGATCTGAGTGTGTGGGCTCTTCTGAGCCTTGCTGCTACATGGGGATTCAGTTGTCTGAAAAAACGCGTTTATTTCGGGCTGAAAAACACGTTTTGCAGAGTGTACTGTTACTGCCCCATAACTTACATGGGGTTGACCAAACTTGCAGAAACATGTTTTATTTCTGCTGAAAAACACGTTTTGACCCTTTCTGCACACTGGTGTTAAGAGCTGAGTGTGTGGGCTCTTCTGAGACTTGCTGCTACATGGGGATTCAGTTGTCTGAAAAAACGCGTTTATTTCGGGCTGAAAAACACGTTTTGAAAAGTGTACTGTTACTGCCCCATAACTTACATGGGGTTGACCAAACCTGCAGAAACATGTTTATTTCTGCTGAAAAACATGTTTTGACACTTTCAGCACACTGGGGTTAAGATCTGAGTGTGTGGGCTCTTCTGAGCCTTGCTGCTACATGGGGATTCAGTTGTCTGAAAAAACGCGTTTATTTCGGGCTGAAAAACACGTTTTGCAGAGTGTACTGTTACTGCCGCATAACTTACATGGGGTTGACCAAACTTGCAGAAACATGTTTATTTCTGCTGAAAAACACGTTTTGACCCTTTCTGCACACTGGGGTTAAGAGCTGAGTGTGTGGGCTCTTCTGAGACTTGCTGCTACATGGGTATTCAGTTGTCTGAAAAAACGCGTTTATTTCGGGCTGAAAAACACGTTTTGAAAAGTGTACTGTTACTGCCCCATAACTTAAATGGGGTTGACCAAACTTGCAGAAACATGTTTATTTCTGCTGAAAAACATGTTTTGACACTTTCAGCACACTGGGGTTAAGATCTGAGTGTGTGGGCTCTTCTGAGCCTTGTTGCTACATGGGGATTCAGTTGTCTGAAAAAACGCGTTTATTTCGGGCTGAAAAACACGTTTTGAAAAGTGTACTGTTACTGCCCCATAACTTACATGGGGTTGACCAAACTTGCAGAAACATGTTTATTTCTGCTGAAAAACATGTTTTGACACTTTCAGCACACTGGGGTTAAGATCTGAGTGTGTGGGCTCTTCTGAGCCTTGTTGCTACATGGGGATTCAGTTGTCTGAAAAAACGCGTTTATTTCGGGCTGAAAAACACGTTTTGAAAAGTGTACTGTTACTGCCCCATAACTTACATGGGGTTGACCAAACTTGCAGAAACATGTTTATTTCTGCTGAAAAACATGTTTTGACACTTTCAGCACACTGGGGTTAAGATCTGAGTGTGTGGGCTCTTCTGAGCCTTGTTGCTACATGGGGATTCAGTTGTCTGAAAAAACGCGTTTATTTCGGGCTGAAAAACACGTTTTGAAAAGTGTACTGTTACTGCCCCATAACTTACATGGGGTTGACCAAACTTGCAGAAACATGTTTATTTCTGCTGAAAAACACGTTTTGACCCTTTCTGCACACTGGGGTTAAGATCTGAGTGTGTGGGCTCTTCTGAGCCTTGCTGCTACATGGGTATTCAGTTGTCTGAAAAAACGCGTTTATTTCGGGCTGAAAAACACGTTTTGAAAAGTGTACTGTTACTGCCCCATAACTTACATGGGGTTGACCAAACTTGCAGAAACATGTTTATTTCTGCTGAAAAACATGTTTTGAACCTTTCTGCACACTGGGGTTAAGATCTGAGTGTGTGGGCTCTTCTGAGCCTTGCTGCTACATGGGGATTCAGTTGTCTGAAAAAACGCGTTTATTTCGGGCTGAAAAACACGTTTTGCAGAGTGTACTGTTACTGCCCCATAACTTACATGGGGTTGACCAAACTTGCAGAAACATGTTTATTTCTGCTGAAAAACACGTTTTGACCCTTTCTGCACACTGGTGTTAAGAGCTGAGTGTGTGGGCTCTTCTGAGACTTGCTGCTACATGGGGATTCAGTTGTCTGAAAAAACGCGTTTATTTCGGGCTGAAAAACACGTTTTGAAAAGTGTACTGTTACTGCCCCATAACTTACATGGGGTTGACCAAACCTGCAGAAACATGTTTATTTCTGCTGAAAAACATGTTTTGACACTTTCAGCACACTGGGGTTAAGATCTGAGTGTGTGGGCTCTTCTGAGACTTGCTGCTACATGGGGATTCAGTTGTCTGAAAAAACGCGTTTATTTCGGGCTGAAAAACACGTTTTGAAAAGTGTACTGTTACTGCCCCATAACTTACATGGGGTTGACCAAACCTGCAGAAACATGTTTATTTCTGCTGAAAAACATGTTTTGACACTTTCAGCACACTGGGGTTAAGATCTGAGTGTGTGGGCTCTTCTGAGCCTTGCTGCTACATGGGGATTCAGTTGTCTGAAAAAACGCGTTTATTTCGGGCTGAAAAACACGTTTTGCAGAGTGTACTGTTACTGCCGCATAACTTACATGGGGTTGACCAAACTTGCAGAAACATGTTTATTTCTGCTGAAAAACACGTTTTGACCCTTTCTGCACACTGGGGTTAAGAGCTGAGTGTGTGGGCTCTTCTGAGACTTGCTGCTACATGGGTATTCAGTTGTCTGAAAAAACGCGTTTATTTCGGGCTGAAAAACACGTTTTGAAAAGTGTACTGTTACTGCCCCATAACTTAAATGGGGTTGACCAAACTTGCAGAAACATGTTTATTTCTGCTGAAAAACATGTTTTGACACTTTCAGCACACTGGGGTTAAGATCTGAGTGTGTGGGCTCTTCTGAGCCTTGTTGCTACATGGGGATTCAGTTGTCTGAAAAAACGCGTTTATTTCGGGCTGAAAAACACGTTTTGAAAAGTGTACTGTTACTGCCCCATAACTTACATGGGGTTGACCAAACTTGCAGAAACATGTTTATTTCTGCTGAAAAACATGTTTTGACACTTTCAGCACACTAGGGTTAAGATCTGAGTGTGTGGGCTCTTCTGAGCCTTGTTGCTACATGGGGATTCAGTTGTCTGAAAAAACGCGTTTATTTCGGGCTGAAAAACACGTTTTGAAAAGTGTACTGTTACTGCCCCATAACTTACATGGGGTTGACCAAACTTGCAGAAACATGTTTATTTCTGCTGAAAAACATGTTTTGACACTTTCAGCACACTGGGGTTAAGATCTGAGTGTGTGGGCTCTTCTGAGCCTTGCTGCTACATGGGGATTCAGTTGTCTGAAAAAACGCGTTTATTTCGGGCTGAAAAACACGTTTTGAAAAGTGTACTGTTACTGCCCCATAACTTACATGGGGTTGACCAAACTTGCAGAAACATGTTTATTTCTGCTGAAAAACATGTTTTGACACTTTCAGCACACTGGGGTTAAGATCTGAGTGTGTGGGCTCTTCTGAGCCTTGTTGCTACATGGGGATTCAGTTGTCTGAAAAAACGCGTTTATTTCGGGCTGAAAAACACGTTTTGAAAAGTGTACTGTTACTGCCCCATAACTTACATGGGGTTGACCAAACTTGCAGAAACATGTTTATTTCTGCTGAAAAACATGTTTTGACACTTTCAGCACACTGGGGTTAAGATCTGAGTGTGTGGGCTCTTCTGAGCCTTGCTGCTACATGGGGATTCAGTTGTCTGAAAAAACGCGTTTATTTCGGGCTGAAAAACACGTTTTGCAGAGTGTACTGTTACTGCCCCATAACTTACATGGGGTTGACCAAACTTGCAGAAACATGTTTATTTCTGCTGAAAAACACGTTTTGACCCTTTCTGCACACTGGGGTTAAGATCTGAGTGTGTGGGCTCTTCTGAGCCTTGTTGCTACATGGGGATTCAGTTGTCTGAAAAAACGCGTTTATTTCAGGCTGAAAAACACGTTTTGAAAAGTGTACTGTTACTGCCCCATAACTTACATGGGGTTGACCAAACTTGCAGAAACATGTTTATTTCTGCTGAAAAACATGTTTTGACACTTTCAGCACACTGGGGTTAAGATCTGAGTGTGTGGGCTCTTCTGAGCCTTGCTGCTACATGGGGATTCAGTTGTCTGAAAAAACGCGTTTATTTCGGGCTGAAAAACACGTTTTGAAAAGTGTACTGTTACTGCCCCATAACTTACATGGGGTTGACCAAACTTGCAGAAACATGTTTATTTCTGCTGAAAAACATGTTTTGACACTTTCAGCACACTGGGGTTAAGATCTGAGTGTGTGGGCTCTTCTGAGCCTTGTTGCTACATGGGGATTCAGTTGTCTGAAAAAACGCATTTATTTCGGGCTGAAAAACACGTTTTCAAAAGTGTACTGTTACTGCCCCATAACTTACATGGGGTTGACCAAACTTGCAGAAACATGTTTATTTCTGCTGAAAAACATGTTTTGACACTTTCAGCACACTGGGGTTAAGATCTGAGTGTGTGGGCTCTTCTGAGCCTTGCTGCTACATGGGGATTCAGTTGTCTGAAAAAACGCGTTTATTTCGGGCTTAAAAACACGTTTTGAAAAGTGTACTGTTACTGCCCCATAACTTACATGGGGTTGACCAAACTTGCAGAAACATGTTTATTTCTGCTGAAAAACACGTTTTGACCCTTTCTGCACACTGGGGTTAAGATCTGAGTGTGTGGGCTCTTCTGAGCCTTGTTGCTACATGGGTATTCAGTTGTCTGAAAAAACGCGTTTATTTCGGGCTGAAAAACACGTTTTGAAAAGTGTACTGTTACTGCCCCATAACTTACATGGGGTTGACCAAACTTGCAGAAACATGTTTATTTCTGCTGAAAAACATGTTTTGAACCTTTCTGCACACTGGGGTTAAGATCTGAGTGTGTGGGCTCTTCTGAGCCTTGCTGCTACATGGGGATTCAGTTGTCTGAAAAAACGCGTTTATTTCGGGCTGAAAAACACGTTTTGCAGAGTGTACTGTTACTGCCCCATAACTTACATGGGGTTGACCAAACTTGCAGAAACATGTTTATTTCTGCTGAAAAACACGTTTTGACCCTTTCTGCACAGTGGTGTTAAGAGCTGAGTGTGTGGGCTCTTCTGAGACTTGCTGCTACATGGGGATTCAGTTGTCTGAAAAAACGCGTTTATTTCGGGCTGAAAAACACGTTTTGAAAAGTGTACTGTTACTGCCCCATAACTTACATGGGGTTGACCAAACCTGCAGAAACATGTTTATTTCTGCTGAAAAACATGTTTTGACACTTTCAGCACACTGGGGTTAAGATCTGAGTGTGTGGGCTCTTCTGAGCCTTGCTGCTACATGGGGATTCAGTTGTCTGAAAAAACGCGTTTATTTCGGGCTGAAAAACACGTTTTGCAGAGTGTTCTGTTACTGCCCCATAACTTACATGGGGTTGACCAAACTTGCAGAAACATGTTTATTTCTGCTGAAAAACACGTTTTGACCCTTTCTGCACACTGGGGTTAAGAGCTGAGTGTGTGGGCTCTTCTGAGACTTGCTGCTACATGGGTATTCAGTTGTCTGAAAAAACGCGTTTATTTCGGGCTGAAAAACACGTTTTGAAAAGTGTACTGTTACTGCCCCATAACTTACATGGGGTTGACCAAACTTGCAGAAACATGTTTATTTCTGCTGAAAAACATGTTTTGACACTTTCAGCACACTGGGGTTAAGATCTGAGTGTGTGGGCTCTTCTGAGCCTTGCTGCTACATGGGTATTCAGTTGTCTGAAAAAACGCGTTTATTTCGGGCTGAAAAACACGTTTTGAAAAGTGTACTGTTACTGCCCCATAACTTACATGGGGTTGACCAAACTTGCAGAAACATGTTTATTTCTGCTGAAAAACATGTTTTGACACTTTCAGCACACTGGGGTTAAGATCTGAGTGTGTGGGCTCTTCTGAGCCTTGTTGCTACATGGGGATTCAGTTGTCTGAAAAAACGCGCTTATTTCGGGCTGAAAAACACGTTTTGAAAAGTGTACTGTTACTGCCCCATAACTTTCATGGGGTTGACCAAACTTGCAGAAACATGTTTATTTCTGCTGAAAAACATGTTTTGACACTTTCAGCACACTGGGGTTAAGATCTGAGTGTGTGGGCTCTTCTGAGCCTTGCTGCTACATGGGGATTCAGTTGTCTGAAAAAACGCGTTTATTTCGGGCTGAAAAACACGTTTTGAAAAGTGTACTGTTACTGCCCCATAACTTACATGGGGTTGACCAAACTTGCAGAAACATGTTTATTTCTGCTGAAAAACATGTTTTGACACTTTCAGCACACTGGGGTTAAGATCTGAGTGTGTGGGCTCTTCTGAGCCTTGCTGCTACATGGGGATTCAGTTGTCTGAAAAAACGCGTTTATTTCGGGCTGAAAAACACGTTTTGAAAAGTGTACTGTTACTGCCCCATAACTTACATGGGGTTGACCAAACTTGCAGAAACATGTTTATTTCTGCTGAAAAACATGTTTTGACACTTTCAGCACACTGGGGTTAAGATCTGAGTGTGTGGGCTCTTCTGAGCCTTGTTGCTACATGGGGATTCAGTTGTCTGAAAAAACGCGTTTATTTCGGGCTGAAAAACACGTTTTGAAAAGTGTACTGTTACTGCCCCATAACTTACATGTTGTTGACCAAACTTGCAGAAACATGTTTATTTCTGCTGAAAAACATGTTTTGACACTTTCAGCACACTGGGGTTAAGATCTGAGTGTGTGGGCTCTTCTGAGCCTTGCTGCTACATGGGTATTCAGTTGTCTGAAAAAACGCGTTTATTTCGGGCTGAAAAACACGTTTTGAAAAGTGTACTGTTACTGCCCCATAACTTACATAGGGTTGACCAAACTTGCAGAAACATGTTTATTTCTGCTGAAAAACATGTTTTGACACTTTCAGCACACTGGGGTTAAGATCTGAGTGTGTGGGCTCTTCTGAGCCTTGTTGCTACATGGGGATTCAGTTGTCTGAAAAAACGCGCTTATTTCGGGCTGAAAAACACGTTTTGAAAAGTGTACTGTTACTGCCCCATAACTTTCATGGGGTTGACCAAACTTGCAGAAACATGTTTATTTCTGCTGAAAAACATGTTTTGACACTTTCAGCACACTAGGGTTAAGATCTGAGTGTGTGGGCTCTTCTGAGCCTTGTTGCTACATGGGGATTCAGTTGTCTGAAAAAACGCGTTTATTTCGGGCTGAAAAACACGTTTTGAAAAGTGTACTGTTACTGCCCCATAACTTACATGGGGTTGACCAAACTTGCAGAAACATGTTTATTTCTACTGAAAAACATGTTTTGACACTTTCAGCACACTGGGGTTAAGATCTGAGTGTGTGGGCTCTTCTGAGCCTTGTTGCTACATGGGGATTCAGTTGTCTGAAAAAACGCGCTTATTTCGGGCTGAAAAACACGTTTTGAAAAGTGTACTGTTACTGCCCCATAACTTTCATGGGGTTGACCAAACTTGCAGAAACATGTTTATTTCTGCTGAAAAACATGTTTTGACACTTTCAGCACACTAGGGTTAAGATCTGAGTGTGTGGGCTCTTCTGAGCCTTGTTGCTACATGGGGATTCAGTTGTCTGAAAAAACGCGTTTATTTCGGGCTGAAAAACACGTTTTGAAAAGTGTACTGTTACTGCCCCATAACTTACATGGGGTTGACCAAACTTGCAGAAACATGTTTATTTCTGCTGAAAAACATGCTTTGACACTTTCAGCACACTGGGGTTAAGATCTGAGTGTGTGGGCTCTTCTGAGCCTTGCTGCTACATGGGTATTCAGTTGTCTGAAAAAACGCGTTTATTTCGGGCTGAAAAACACGTTTTGAAAAGTGTACTGTTACTGCCCCATAACTTACATAGGGTTGACCAAACTTGCAGAAACATGTTTATTTCTGCTGAAAAACATGTTTTGACACTTTCAGCACACTGGGGTTAAGATCTGAGTGTGTGGGCTCTTCTGAGCCTTGTTGCTACATGGGGATTCAGTTGTCTGAAAAAACGCGCTTATTTCGGGCTGAAAAACACGTTTTGAAAAGTGTACTGTTACTGCCCCATAACTTTCATGGGGTTGACCAAACTTGCAGAAACATGTTTATTTCTGCTGAAAAACATGTTTTGACACTTTCAGCACACTAGGGTTAAGATCTGAGTGTGTGGGCTCTTCTGAGCCTTGTTGCTACATGGGGATTCAGTTGTCTGAAAAAACGCGTTTATTTCGGGCTGAAAAACACGTTTTGAAAAGTGTACTGTTACTGCCCCATAACTTACATGGGGTTGACCAAACTTGCAGAAACATGTTTATTTCTACTGAAAAACATGTTTTGACACTTTCAGCACACTGGGGTTAAGATCTGAGTGTGTGGGCTCTTCTGAGCCTTGTTGCTACATGGGGATTCAGTTGTCTGAAAAAACGCGCTTATTTCGGGCTGAAAAACACGTTTTGAAAAGTGTACTGTTACTGCCCCATAACTTTCATGGGGTTGACCAAACTTGCAGAAACATGTTTATTTCTGCTGAAAAACATGTTTTGACACTTTCAGCACACTAGGGTTAAGATCTGAGTGTGTGGGCTCTTCTGAGCCTTGTTGCTACATGGGGATTCAGTTGTCTGAAAAAACGCGTTTATTTCGGGCTGAAAAACACGTTTTGAAAAGTGTACTGTTACTGCCCCATAACTTACATGGGGTTGACCAAACTTGCAGAAACATGTTTATTTCTGCTGAAAAACATGCTTTGACACTTTCAGCACACTGGGGTTAAGATCTGAGTGTGTGGGCTCTTCTGAGCCTTGCTGCTACATGGGGATTCAGTTGTCTGAAAAAACGCGTTTATTTCGGGCTGAAAAACACGTTTTGAAAAGTGTACTGTTACTGCCCCATAACTTACATGGGGTTGACCAAATTTGCAGAAACATGTTTATTTCTGCTGAAAAACATGTTTTGACACTTTCAGCACACTAGGGTTAAGATCTGAGTGTGTGGGCTCTTCTGAGCCTTGCTGCTACATAGGGATTCAGTTGTGTGAAAAAACGCGTTTATTTCGGGCTGAAAAACACGTTTTGAAAAGTGTACTGTTACTGCCCCATAACTTACATGGGGTTGACCAAACTTGCAGAAACATGTTTATTTCTGCTGAAAAACATGTTTTGAACCTTTCTGCACACTGGGGTTAAGATCTGAGTGTGTGGGCTCTTCTGAGCCTTGCTGCTACATGGGGATTCAGTTGTCTGAAAAAACGCGTTTATTTCGGGCTGAAAAACACGTTTTGCAGAGTGTACTGTTACTGCCCCATAACTTACATGGGGTTGACCAAACTTGCAGAAACATGTTTATTTCTGCTGAAAAACACGTTTTGACCCTTTCTGCACACTGGTGTTAAGAGCTGAATGTGTGGGCTCTTCTGAGACTTGCTGCTACATGGGGATTCAGTTGTCTGAAAAAACGCGTTTATTTCGGGCTGAAAAACACGTTTTGAAAAGTGTACTGTTACTGCCCCATAACTTACATGGGGTTGACCAAACCTGCAGAAACATGTTTATTTCTGCTGAAAAACATGTTTTGACACTTTCAGCACACTGGGGTTAAGATCTGAGTGTGTGGGCTCTTCTGAGCCTTGCTGCTACATGGGGATTCAGTTGTCTGAAAAAACGCGTTTATTTCGGGCTGAAAAACACGTTTTGCAGAGTGTACTGTTACTGCCCCATAACTTACATGGGGTTGACCAAACTTGCAGAAACATGTTTATTTCTGCTGAAAAACACGTTTTGACCCTTTCTGCACACTGGGGTTAAGAGCTGAGTGTGTGGGCTCTTCTGAGACTTGCTGCTACATGGGTATTCAGTTGTCTGAAAAAACGCGTTTATTTCGGGCTGAAAAACACGTTTTGAAAAGTGTACTGTTACTGCCCCATAACTTACATGGGGTTGACCAAACTTGCAGAAACATGTTTATTTCTGCTGAAAAACATGTTTTGACACTTTCAGCACACTGGGGTTAAGATCTGAGTGTGTGGGCTCTTCTGAGCCTTGTTGCTACATGGGGATTCAGTTGTCTGAAAAAACGCGTTTATTTCGGGCTGATAAACACGTTTTGAAAAGTGTACTGTTACTGCCCCATAACTTACATGGGGTTGACCAAACTTGCAGAAACATGTTTATTTCTGCTGAAAAACATGTTTTGACACTTTCAGCACACTGGGGTTAAGATCTGAGTGTGTGGGCTCTTCTGAGCCTTGTTGCTACATGGGGATTCAGTTGTCTGAAAAAACGCGTTTATTTCGGGCTGAAAAACACGTTTTGCAGAGTGTACTGTTACTGCCCCATAACTTACATGGGGTTGACCAAACTTGCAGAAACATGTTTATTTCTGCTGAAAAACACGTTTTGACCCTTTCTGCACACTGGGGTTAAGATCTGAGTGTGTGGGCTCTTCTGAGCCTTGTTGCTACATGGGGATTCAGTTGTCTGAAAAAACGCGTTTATTTCAGGCTGAAAAACACGTTTTGAAAAGTGTACTGTTACTGCCCCATAACTTACATGGGGTTGACCAAACTTGCAGAAACATGTTTATTTCTGCTGAAAAACACGTTTTGACCCTTTCTGCACACTGGGGTTAAGATCTGAGTGTGTGGGCTCTTCTGAGCCTTGCTGCTACATGGGGATTCAGTTGTCTGAAAAAACGCGTTTATTTCGGGCTGAAAAACACGTTTTGAAAAGTGTACTGTTACTGCCCCATAACTTACATGGGGTTGACCAAACTTGCAGAAACATGTTTATTTCGGCTGAAAAACATGTTTTGACACTTTCAGCACACTGGGGTTAAGATCTGAGTGTGTGGGCTCTTCTGAGCCTTGTTGCTACATGGGGATTCAGTTGTCTGAAAAAACGCATTTATTTCGGGCTGAAAAACACGTTTTGAAAAGTGTACTGTTACTGCCCCATAACTTACATGGGGTTGACCAAACTTGTAGAAACATGTTTATTTCTGCTGAAAAACATGTTTTGACACTTTCAGCACACTGGGGTTAAGATCTGAGTGTGTGGGCTCTTCTGAGCCTTGTTGCTACATGGGGATTCAGTTGTCTGAAAAAACGCGTTTATTTCGGGCTGAAAAACACGTTTTGAAAAGTGTACTGTTACTGCCCCATAACTTACATGGGGTTGACCAAACTTGCAGAAACATGTTTATTTCTGCTGAAAAACATGTTTTGACACTTTCAGCACACTAGGGTTAAGATCTGAGTGTGTGGGCTCTTCTGAGCCTTGCTGCTACATGGGTATTCAGTTGTCTGAAAAAACGCGTTTATTTCGGGCTGAAAAACACGTTTTGAAAAGTGTACTGTTACTGCCCCATAACTTACATGGGGTTGACCAAACTTGCAGAAACATGTTTATTTCTGCTGAAAAACATGTTTTGAACCTTTCTGCACACTGGGGTTAAGATCTGAGTGTGTGGGCTCTTCTGAGCCTTGCTGCTACATGGGGATTCAGTTGTCTGAAAAAAACGCGTTTATTTCGGGCTGAAAAACACGTTTTGCAGAGTGTACTGTTACTGCCCCATAACTTACATGGGGTTGACCAAACTTGCAGAAACATGTTTATTTCTGCTGAAAAACACGTTTTGACCCTTTCTGCACACTGGTGTTAAGAGCTGAGTGTGTGGGCTCTTCTGAGCCTTGCTGCTACATGGGGATTCAGTTGTGTGAAAAAACGCGTTTATTTCGGGCTGAAAAACACGTTTTGAAAAGTGTACTGTTACTGCCCCATAACTTACATGGGGTTGACCAAACTTGCAGAAACATGTTTATTTCTGCTGAGAAACATGTTTTGAACCTTTCTGCACACTGGGGTTAAGATCTGAGTGTGTGGGCTCTTCTGAGCCTTGCTGCTACATGGGGATTCAGTTGTCTGAAAAAACGCGTTTATTTCGGGCTGAAAAACACGTTTTGCAGAGTGTACTGTTACTGCCCCATAACTTACATGGGGTTGACCAAACTTGCAGAAACATGTTTATTTCTGCTGAAAACACGTTTTGACCCTTTCTGCACACTGGTGTTAAGAGCTGAGTGTGTGGGCTCTTCTGAGCCTTGCTGCTACATGGGGATTCAGTTGTGTGAAAAAACGCGTTTATTTCGGGCTGAAAAACACGTTTTGAAAAGTGTACTGTTACTGCCCCATAACTTACATGGGGTTGACCAAACTTGCAGAAACATGTTTATTTCTGCTGAAAAACATGTTTTGAACCTTTCTGCACACTGGGGTTAAGATCTGAGTGTGTGGGCTCTTCTGAGCCTTGCTGCTACATGGGGATTCAGTTGTCTGAAAAAAACGCGTTTATTTCGGGCTGAAAAACACGTTTTGCAGAGTGTACTGTTACTGCCCCATAACTTACATGGGGTTGACCAAACTTGCAGAAACATGTTTATTTCTGCTGAAAAACACGTTTTGACCCTTTCTGCACACTGGTGTTAAGAGCTGAGTGTGTGGGCTCTTCTGAGCCTTGCTGCTACATGGGGATTCAGTTGTGTGAAAAAACGCGTTTATTTCGGGCTGAAAAACACGTTTTGAAAAGTGTACTGTTACTGCCCCATAACTTACATGGGGTTGACCAAACTTGCAGAAACATGTTTATTTCTGCTGAAAAACATGTTTTGAACCTTTCTGCACACTGGGGTTAAGATCTGAGTGTGTGGGCTCTTCTGAGCCTTGCTGCTACATGGGGATTCAGTTGTCTGAAAAAACGCGTTTATTTCGGGCTGAAAAACACGTTTTGCAGAGTGTACTGTTACTGCCCCATAACTTACATGGGGTTGACCAAACTTGCAGAAACATGTTTATTTCTGCTGAAAAACACGTTTTGACCCTTTCTGCACACTGGTGTTAAGAGCTGAGTGTGTGGGCTCTTCTGAGACTTGCTGCTACATGGGGATTCAGTTGTCTGAAAAAACGCGTTTATTTCGGGCTGAAAAACACGTTTTGAAAAGTGTACTGTTACTGCCCCATAACTTACATGGGGTTGACCAAACCTGCAGAAACATGTTTATTTCTGCTGAAAAACATGTTTTGACACTTTCAGCACACTGGGGTTAAGATCTGAGTGTGTGGGCTCTTCTGAGCCTTGCTGCTACATGGGGATTCAGTTGTCTGAAAAAACGCGTTTATTTCGGGCTGAAAAACACGTTTTGCAGAGTGTACTGTTACTGCCCCATAACTTACATGGGGTTGACCAAACTTGCAGAAACATGTTTATTTCTGCTGAAAAACACGTTTTGACCCTTTCTGCACACTGGGGTTAAGAGCTGAGTGTGTGGGCTCTTCTGAGACTTGCTGCTACATGGGTATTCAGTTGTCTGAAAAAACGCGTTTATTTCGGGCTGAAAAACACGTTTTGAAAAGTGTACTGTTACTGCCCCATAACTTACATGGGGTTGACCAAACTTGCAGAAACATGTTTATTTCTGCTGAAAAACATGTTTTGACACTTTCAGCACACTGGGGTTAAGATCTGAGTGTGTGGGCTCTTCTGAGCCTTGTTGCTACATGGGGATTCAGTTGTCTGAAAAAACGCGTTTATTTCGGGCTGAAAAACACGTTTTGAAAAGTGTACTGTTACTGCCCCATAACTTACATGGGGTTTACCAAACTTGCAGAAACATGTTTATTTCTGCTGAAAAACATGTTTTGACACTTTCAGCACACTGGGGTTAAGATCTGAGTGTGTGGGCTCTTCTGAGCCTTGCTGCTACATGGGTATTCAGTTGTCTGAAAAAACGCGTTTATTTCGGGCTGAAAAACACGTTTTGCAGAGTGTACTGTTACTGCCCCATAACTTACATGGGGTTGACCAAACTTGCAGAAACATGTTTATTTCTGCTGAAAAACACGTTTTGACCCTTTCTGCACACTGGTGTTAAGAGCTGAGTGTGTGGGCTCTTCTGAGCCTTGCTGCTACATGGGGATTCAGTTGTGTGAAAAAACGCGTTTATTTCGGGCTGAAAAACACGTTTTGAAAAGTGTACTGTTACTGCCCCATAACTTACATGGGGTTGACCAAACTTGCAGAAACATGTTTATTTCTGCTGAAAAACATGTTTTGAACCTTTCTGCACACTGGGGTTAAGATCTGAGTGTGTGGGCTCTTCTGAGCCTTGCTGCTACATGGGGATTCAGTTGTCTGAAGAAACGCGTTTATTTCGGGCTGAAAAACACGCTTTGCAGAGTGTACTGTTACTGCCCCATAACTTACATGGGGTTGACCAAACTTGCAGAAACATGTTTATTTCTGCTGAAAAACACGTTTTGACCCTTTCTGCACACTGGTGTTAAGAGCTGAGTGTGTGGGCTCTTCTGAGACTTGCTGCTACATGGGGATTCAGTTGTCTGAAAAAACGCTTTTTTTTCGGGCTGAAAAACACGTTTTGAAAAGTGTACTGTTACTGCCCCATAACTTACATGGGGTTGACCAAACCTGCAGAAACATGTTTATTTCTGCTGAAAAACATGTTTTGACACTTTCAGCACACTGGGGTTAAGATCTGAGTGTGTGGGCTCTTCTGAGCCTTGCTGCTACATGGGGATTCAGTTGTCTGAAAAAACGCGTTTATTTCGGGCTGAAAAACACGTTTTGCAGAGTGTACTGTTACTGCCCCATAACTTACATGGGGTTGACCAAACTTGCAGAAACATGTTTATTTCTGCTGAAAAACACGTTTTGACCCTTTCTGCACACTGGGGTTAAGAGCTGAGTGTGTGGGCTCTTCTGAGACTTGCTGCTACATGGGTATTCAGTTGTCTGAAAAAACGCGTTTATTTCGGGCTGAAAAACACGTTTTGAAAAGTGTACTGTTACTGCCCCATAACTTACATGGGGTTGACCAAACTTGCAGAAACATGTTTATTTCTGCTGAAAAACATGTTTTGACACTTTCAGCACACTGGGGTTAAGATCTGAGTGTGTGGGCTCTTCTGAGCCTTGTTGCTACATGGGGATTCAGTTGTCTGAAAAAACGCGTTTATTTCGGGCTGAAAAACACGTTTTGAAAAGTGTACTGTTACTGCCCCATAACTTACATGGGGTTTACCAAACTTGCAGAAACATGTTTATTTCTGCTGAAAAACATGTTTTGACACTTTCAGCACACTGGGGTTAAGATCTGAGTGTGTGGGCTCTTCTGAGCCTTGCTGCTACATGGGTATTCAGTTGTCTGAAAAAACGCGTTTATTTCGGGCTGAAAAACACGTTTTGAAAAGTGTACTGTTACTGCCCCATAACTTACATGGGGTTGACCAAACTTGCAGAAACATGTTTATTTCTGCTGAAAAACATGTTTTGACACTTTCAGCACACTGGGGTTAAGATCTGAGTGTGTGGGCTCTTCTGAGCCTTGTTGCTACATGGGGATTCAGTTGTCTGAAAAAACGCGTTTATTTCGGGCTGAAAAACACGTTTTGAAAAGTGTACTGTTACTGCCCCATAACTTACATGGGGTTGACCAAACTTGCAGAAACATGTTTATTTCTGCTGAAAAACATGTTTTGACACTTTCAGCACACTGGGGTTAAGATCTGAGTGTGTGGGCTCTTCTGAGCCTTGTTGCTACATGGGGATTCAGTTGTCTGAAAAAACGCGTTTATTTCGGGCTGAAAAACACGTTTTGAAAAGTGTACTGTTACTGCCCCATAACTTACATGGGGTTTACCAAACTTGCAGAAACATGTTTATTTCTGCTGAAAAACATGTTTTGACACTTTCAGCACACTGGGGTTAAGATCTGAGTGTGTGGGCTCTTCTGAGCCTTGCTGCTACATGGGTATTCAGTTGTCTGAAAAAACGCGTTTATTTCGGGCTGAAAAACACGTTTTGAAAAGTGTACTGTTACTGCCCCATAACTTACATGGGGTTGACCAAACTTGCAGAAACATGTTTATTTCTGCTGAAAAACATGTTTTGACACTTTCAGCACACTGGGGTTAAGATCTGAGTGTGTGGGCTCTTCTGAGCCTTGCTGCTACATGGGGATTCAGTTGTCTGAAAAAACGCGTTTATTTCGGGCTGAAAAACACGTTTTGAAAAGTGTACTGTTACTGCCCCATAACTTACATGGGGTTGACCAAACTTGCAGAAACATGTTTATTTCTGCTGAAAAACATGTTTTGACACTTTCAGCACACTGGGGTTAAGATCTGAGTGTGTGGGCTCTTCTGAGCCTTGTTGCTACATGGGGATTCAGTTGTCTGAAAAAACGCGTTTATTTCGGGCTGAAAAACACGTTTTGAAAAGTGTACTGTTACTGCCCCATAACTTACATGGGGTTGACCAAACTTGCAGAAACATGTTTATTTCTGCTGAAAAACATGTTTTGACACTTTCAGCACACTGGGGTTAAGATCTGAGTGTGTGGGCTCTTCTGAGCCTTGTTGCTACATGGGGATTCAGTTGTCTGAAAAAACGCGTTTATTTCGGGCTGAAAAACACGTTTTGAAAAGTGTACTGTTACTGCCCCATAACTTACATGGGGTTGACCAAACTTGCAGAAACATGTTTATTTCTGCTGAAAAACATGTTTTGACACTTTCAGCACACTGGGGTTAAGATCTGAGTGTGTGGGCTCTTCTGAGCCTTGTTGCTACATGGGGATTCAGTTGTCTGAAAAAACGCGTTTATTTCGGGCTGAAAAACACGTTTTGAAAAGTGTACTGTTACTGCCCCATAACTTACATGGGGTTGACCAAACTTGCAGAAACATGTTTATTTCTGCTGAAAAACATGTTTTGACACTTTCAGCACACTGGGGTTAAGATCTGAGTGTGTGGGCTCTTCTGAGCCTTGCTGCTACATGGGGATTCAGTTGTCTGAAAAAACGCGTTTATTTCGGGCTGAAAAACACGTTTTGCAGAGTGTACTGTTACTGCCCCATAACTTACATGGGGTTGACCAAACTTGCAGAAACATGTTTATTTCTGCTGAAAAACACGTTTTGACCCTTTCTGCACACTGGGGTTAAGATCTGAGTGTGTGGGCTCTTCTGAGCCTTGTTGCTACATGGGGATTCAGTTGTCTGAAAAAACGCGTTTATTTCAGGCTGAAAAACACGTTTTGAAAAGTGTACTGTTACTGCCCCATAACTTACATGGGGTTGACCAAACTTGCAGAAACATGTTTATTTCTGCTGAAAAACACGTTTTGACCCTTTCTGCACACTGGGGTTAAGATCTGAGTGTGTGGGCTCTTCTGAGCCTTGCTGCTACATGGGGATTCAGTTGTCTGAAAAAACGCGTTTATTTCGGGCTGAAAAACACGTTTTGAAAAGTGTACTGTTACTGCCCCATAACTTACATGGGGTTGACCAAACTTGCAGAAACATGTTTATTTCTGCTGAAAAACATGTTTTGACACTTTCAGCACACTGGGGTTAAGATCTGAGTGTGTGGGCTCTTCTGAGCCTTGTTGCTACATGGGGATTCAGTTGTCTGAAAAAACGCATTTATTTCGGGCTGAAAAACACGTTTTGAAAAGTGTACTGTTACTGCCCCATAACTTACATGGGGTTGACCAAACTTGTAGAAACATGTTTATTTCTGCTGAAAAACATGTTTTGACACTTTCAGCACACTGGGGTTAAGATCTGAGTGTGTGGGCTCTTCTGAGCCTTGTTGCTACATGGGGATTCAGTTGTCTGAAAAAACGCGTTTATTTCGGGCTGAAAAACACGTTTTGAAAAGTGTACTGTTACTGCCCCATAACTTACATGGGGTTGACCAAACTTGCAGAAACATGTTTATTTCTGCTGAAAAACATGTTTTGACACTTTCAGCACACTAGGGTTAAGATCTGAGTGTGTGGGCTCTTCTGAGCCTTGCTGCTACATGGGTATTCAGTTGTCTGAAAAAACGCGTTTATTTCGGGCTGAAAAACACGTTTTGAAAAGTGTACTGTTACTGCCCCATAACTTACATGGGGTTGACCAAACTTGCAGAAACATGTTTATTTCTGCTGAAAAACATGTTTTGAACCTTTCTGCACACTGGGGTTAAGATCTGAGTGTGTGGGCTCTTCTGAGCCTTGCTGCTACATGGGGATTCAGTTGTCTGAAAAAAACGCGTTTATTTCGGGCTGAAAAACACGTTTTGCAGAGTGTACTGTTACTGCCCCATAACTTACATGGGGTTGACCAAACTTGCAGAAACATGTTTATTTCTGCTGAAAAACACGTTTTGACCCTTTCTGCACACTGGTGTTAAGAGCTGAGTGTGTGGGCTCTTCTGAGCCTTGCTGCTACATGGGGATTCAGTTGTGTGAAAAAACGCGTTTATTTCGGGCTGAAAAACACGTTTTGAAAAGTGTACTGTTACTGCCCCATAACTTACATGGGGTTGACCAAACTTGCAGAAACATGTTTATTTCTGCTGAAAAACATGTTTTGAACCTTTCTGCACACTGGGGTTAAGATCTGAGTGTGTGGGCTCTTCTGAGCCTTGCTGCTACATGGGGATTCAGTTGTCTGAAAAAACGCGTTTATTTCGGGCTGAAAAACACGTTTTGCAGAGTGTACTGTTACTGCCCCATAACTTACATGGGGTTGACCAAACTTGCAGAAACATGTTTATTTCTGCTGAAAAACACGTTTTGACCCTTTCTGCACACTGGTGTTAAGAGCTGAGTGTGTGGGCTCTTCTGAGACTTGCTGCTACATGGGGATTCAGTTGTCTGAAAAAACGCGTTTATTTCGGGCTGAAAAACACGTTTTGAAAAGTGTACTGTTACTGCCCCATAACTTACATGGGGTTGACCAAACCTGCAGAAACATGTTTATTTCTGCTGAAAAACATGTTTTGACACTTTCAGCACACTGGGGTTAAGATCTGAGTGTGTGGGCTCTTCTGAGCCTTGCTGCTACATGGGGATTCAGTTGTCTGAAAAAACGCGTTTATTTCGGGCTGAAAAACACGTTTTGCAGAGTGTACTGTTACTGCCCCATAACTTACATGGGGTTGACCAAACTTGCAGAAACATGTTTATTTCTGCTGAAAAACACGTTTTGACCCTTTCTGCACACTGGGGTTAAGAGCTGAGTGTGTGGGCTCTTCTGAGACTTGCTGCTACATGGGTATTCAGTTGTCTGAAAAAACGCGTTTATTTCGGGCTGAAAAACACATTTTGAAAAGTGTACTGTTACTGCCCCATAACTTACATGGGGTTGACCAAATTTGCAGAAACATGTTTATTTCTGCTGAAAAACATGTTTTGACACTTTCAGCACACTAGGGTTAAGATCTGAGTGTGTGGGCTCTTCTGAGCCTTGCTGCTACATAGGGATTCAGTTGTGTGAAAAAACGCGTTTATTTCGGGCTGAAAAACACGTTTTGAAAAGTGTACTGTTACTGCCCCATAACTTACATGGGGTTGACCAAACTTGCAGAAACATGTTTATTTCTGCTGAAAAACATGTTTTGAACCTTTCTGCACACTGGGGTTAAGATCTGAGTGTGTGGGCTCTTCTGAGCCTTGCTGCTACATGGGGATTCAGTTGTCTGAAAAAACGCGTTTATTTCGGGCTGAAAAACACGTTTTGCAGAGTGTACTGTTACTGCCCCATAACTTACATGGGGTTGACCAAACTTGCAGAAACATGTTTATTTCTGCTGAAAAACACGTTTTGACCCTTTCTGCACACTGGTGTTAAGAGCTGAATGTGTGGGCTCTTCTGAGACTTGCTGCTACATGGGGATTCAGTTGTCTGAAAAAACGCGTTTATTTCGGGCTGAAAAACACGTTTTGAAAAGTGTACTGTTACTGCCCCATAACTTACATGGGGTTGACCAAACCTGCAGAAACATGTTTATTTCTGCTGAAAAACATGTTTTGACACTTTCAGCACACTGGGGTTAAGATCTGAGTGTGTGGGCTCTTCTGAGCCTTGCTGCTACATGGGGATTCAGTTGTCTGAAAAAACGCGTTTATTTCGGGCTGAAAAACACGTTTTGCAGAGTGTACTGTTACTGCCCCATAACTTACATGGGGTTGACCAAACTTGCAGAAACATGTTTATTTCTGCTGAAAAACACGTTTTGACCCTTTCTGCACACTGGGGTTAAGAGCTGAGTGTGTGGGCTCTTCTGAGACTTGCTGCTACATGGGTATTCAGTTGTCTGAAAAAACGCGTTTATTTCGGGCTGAAAAACACGTTTTGAAAAGTGTACTGTTACTGCCCCATAACTTACATGGGGTTGACCAAACTTGCAGAAACATGTTTATTTCTGCTGAAAAACATGTTTTGACACTTTCAGCACACTGGGGTTAAGATCTGAGTGTGTGGGCTCTTCTGAGCCTTGTTGCTACATGGGGATTCAGTTGTCTGAAAAAACGCGTTTATTTCGGGCTGAAAAACACGTTTTGAAAAGTGTACTGTTACTGCCCCATAACTTACATGGGGTTGACCAAACTTGCAGAAACATGTTTATTTCTGCTGAAAAACATGTTTTGACACTTTCAGCACACTGGGGTTAAGATCTGAGTGTGTGGGCTCTTCTGAGCCTTGTTGCTACATGGGGATTCAGTTGTCTGAAAAAACGCGTTTATTTCGGGCTGAAAAACACGTTTTGAAAAGTGTACTGTTACTGCCCCATAACTTACATGGGGTTGACCAAACTTGCAGAAACATGTTTATTTCTGCTGAAAAACATGTTTTGACACTTTCAGCACACTGGGGTTAAGATCTGAGTGTGTGGGCTCTTCTGAGCCTTGCTGCTACATGGGGATTCAGTTGTCTGAAAAAACGCGTTTATTTCGGGCTGAAAAACACGTTTTGCAGAGTGTACTGTTACTGCCCCATAACTTACATGGGGTTGACCAAACTTGCAGAAACATGTTTATTTCTGCTGAAAAACACGTTTTGACCCTTTCTGCACACTGGGGTTAAGATCTGAGTGTGTGGGCTCTTCTGAGCCTTGTTGCTACATGGGGATTCAGTTGTCTGAAAAAACGCGTTTATTTCAGGCTGAAAAACACGTTTTGAAAAGTGTACTGTTACTGCCCCATAACTTACATGGGGTTGACCAAACTTGCAGAAACATGTTTATTTCTGCTGAAAAACACGTTTTGACCCTTTCTGCACACTGGGGTTAAGATCTGAGTGTGTGGGCTCTTCTGAGCCTTGCTGCTACATGGGGATTCAGTTGTCTGAAAAAACGCGTTTATTTCGGGCTGAAAAACACGTTTTGAAAAGTGTACTGTTACTGCCCCATAACTTACATGGGGTTGACCAAACTTGCAGAAACATGTTTATTTCGGCTGAAAAACATGTTTTGACACTTTCAGCACACTGGGGTTAAGATCTGAGTGTGTGGGCTCTTCTGAGCCTTGTTGCTACATGGGGATTCAGTTGTCTGAAAAAACGCATTTATTTCGGGCTGAAAAACACGTTTTGAAAAGTGTACTGTTACTGCCCCATAACTTACATGGGGTTGACCAAACTTGTAGAAACATGTTTATTTCTGCTGAAAAACATGTTTTGACACTTTCAGCACACTGGGGTTAAGATCTGAGTGTGTGGGCTCTTCTGAGCCTTGTTGCTACATGGGGATTCAGTTGTCTGAAAAAACGCGTTTATTTCGGGCTGAAAAACACGTTTTGAAAAGTGTACTGTTACTGCCCCATAACTTACATGGGGTTGACCAAACTTGCAGAAACATGTTTATTTCTGCTGAAAAACATGTTTTGAACCTTTCTGCACACTGGGGTTAAGATCTGAGTGTGTGGGCTCTTCTGAGCCTTGCTGCTACATGGGGATTCAGTTGTCTGAAAAAAACGCGTTTATTTCGGGCTGAAAAACACGTTTTGCAGAGTGTACTGTTACTGCCCCATAACTTACATGGGGTTGACCAAACTTGCAGAAACATGTTTATTTCTGCTGAAAAACACGTTTTGACCCTTTCTGCACACTGGTGTTAAGAGCTGAGTGTGTGGGCTCTTCTGAGCCTTGCTGCTACATGGGGATTCAGTTGTGTGAAAAAACGCGTTTATTTCGGGCTGAAAAACACGTTTTGAAAAGTGTACTGTTACTGCCCCATAACTTACATGGGGTTGACCAAACTTGCAGAAACATGTTTATTTCTGCTGAAAAACATGTTTTGAACCTTTCTGCACACTGGGGTTAAGATCTGAGTGTGTGGGCTCTTCTGAGCCTTGCTGCTACATGGGGATTCAGTTGTCTGAAAAAACGCGTTTATTTCGGGCTGAAAAACACGTTTTGCAGAGTGTACTGTTACTGCCCCATAACTTACATGGGGTTGACCAAATTTGCAGAAACATGTTTATTTCTGCTGAAAAACACGTTTTGACCCTTTCTGCACACTGGTGTTAAGAGCTGAGTGTGTGGGCTCTTCTGAGACTTGCTGCTACATGGGGATTCAGTTGTCTGAAAAAACGCGTTTATTTCGGGCTGAAAAACACGTTTTGAAAAGTGTACTGTTACTGCCCCATAACTTACATGGGGTTGACCAAACCTGCAGAAACATGTTTATTTCTGCTGAAAAACATGTTTTGACACTTTCAGCACACTGGGGTTAAGATCTGAGTGTGTGGGCTCTTCTGAGCCTTGCTGCTACATGGGGATTCAGTTGTCTGAAAAAACGCGTTTATTTCGGGCTGAAAAACACGTTTTGCAGAGTGTACTGTTACTGCCCCATAACTTACATGGGGTTGACCAAACTTGCAGAAACATGTTTATTTCTGCTGAAAAACACGTTTTGACCCTTTCTGCACACTGGGGTTAAGAGCTGAGTGTGTGGGCTCTTCTGAGACTTGCTGCTACATGGGTATTCAGTTGTCTGAAAAAACGCGTTTATTTCGGGCTGAAAAACACGTTTTGAAAAGTGTACTGTTACTGCCCCATAACTTACATGGGGTTGACCAAACTTGCAGAAACATGTTTATTTCTGCTGAAAAACATGTTTTGACACTTTCAGCACACTGGGGTTAAGATCTGAGTGTGTGGGCTCTTCTGAGCCTTGTTGCTACATGGGGATTCAGTTGTCTGAAAAAACGCGTTTATTTCGGGCTGAAAAACACGTTTTGAAAAGTGTACTGTTACTGCCCCATAACTTACATGGGGTTTACCAAACTTGCAGAAACATGTTTATTTCTGCTGAAAAACATGTTTTGACACTTTCAGCACACTGGGGTTAAGATCTGAGTGTGTGGGCTCTTCTGAGCCTTGCTGCTACATGGGTATTCAGTTGTCTGAAAAAACGCGTTTATTTCGGGCTGAAAAACACGTTTTGCAGAGTGTACTGTTACTGCCCCATAACTTACATGGGGTTGACCAAACTTGCAGAAACATGTTTATTTCTGCTGAAAAACACGTTTTGACCCTTTCTGCACACTGGTGTTAAGAGCTGAGTGTGTGGGCTCTTCTGAGCCTTGCTGCTACATGGGGATTCAGTTGTGTGAAAAAACGCGTTTATTTCGGGCTGAAAAACACGTTTTGAAAAGTGTACTGTTACTGCCCCATAACTTACATGGGGTTGACCAAACTTGCAGAAACATGTTTATTTCTGCTGAAAAACATGTTTTGAACCTTTCTGCACACTGGGGTTAAGATCTGAGTGTGTGGGCTCTTCTGAGCCTTGCTGCTACATGGGGATTCAGTTGTCTGAAAAAACGCGTTTATTTCGGGCTGAAAAACACGTTTTGCAGAGTGTACTGTTACTGCCCCATAACTTACATGGGGTTGACCAAACTTGCAGAAACATGTTTATTTCTGCTGAAAAACACGTTTTGACCCTTTCTGCACACTGGTGTTAAGAGCTGAGTGTGTGGGCTCTTCTGAGACTTGCTGCTACATGGGGATTCAGTTGTCTGAAAAAACGCTTTTTTTTCGGGCTGAAAAACACGTTTTGAAAAGTGTACTGTTACTGCCCCATAACTTACATGGGGTTGACCAAACCTGCAGAAACATGTTTATTTCTGCTGAAAAACATGTTTTGACACTTTCAGCACACTGGGGTTAAGATCTGAGTGTGTGGGCTCTTCTGAGCCTTGCTGCTACATGGGGATTCAGTTGTCTGAAAAAACGCGTTTATTTCGGGCTGAAAAACACGTTTTGCAGAGTGTACTGTTACTGCCCCATAACTTACATGGGGTTGACCAAACTTGCAGAAACATGTTTATTTCTGCTGAAAAACACGTTTTGACCCTTTCTGCACACTGGGGTTAAGAGCTGAGTGTGTGGGCTCTTCTGAGACTTGCTGCTACATGGGTATTCAGTTGTCTGAAAAAACGCGTTTATTTCGGGCTGAAAAACACGTTTTGAAAAGTGTACTGTTACTGCCCCATAACTTACATGGGGTTGACCAAACTTGCAGAAACATGTTTATTTCTGCTGAAAAACATGTTTTGACACTTTCAGCACACTGGGGTTAAGATCTGAGTGTGTGGGCTCTTCTGAGCCTTGTTGCTACATGGGGATTCAGTTGTCTGAAAAAACGCGTTTATTTCGGGCTGAAAAACACGTTTTGAAAAGTGTACTGTTACTGCCCCATAACTTACATGGGGTTTACCAAACTTGCAGAAACATGTTTATTTCTGCTGAAAAACATGTTTTGACACTTTCAGCACACTGGGGTTAAGATCTGAGTGTGTGGGCTCTTCTGAGCCTTACTGCTACATGGGTATTCAGTTGTCTGAAAAAACGCGTTTATTTCGGGCTGAAAAACACGTTTTGAAAAGTGTACTGTTACTGCCCCATAACTTACATGGGGTTGACCAAACTTGCAGAAACATGTTTATTTCTGCTGAAAAACATGTTTTGACACTTTCAGCACACTGGGGTTAAGATCTGAGTGTGTGGGCTCTTCTGAGCCTTGCTGCTACATGGGGATTCAGTTGTCTGAAAAAACGCGTTTATTTCGGGCTGAAAAACACGTTTTGAAAAGTGTACTGTTACTGCCCCATAACTTACATGGGGTTGACCAAACTTGCAGAAACATGTTTATTTCTGCTGAAAAACATGTTTTGACACTTTCAGCACACTGGGGTTAAGATCTGAGTGTGTGGGCTCTTCTGAGCCTTGTTGCTACATGGGGATTCAATTGTCTGAAAAAACGCGTTTATTTCGGGCTGAAAAACACGTTTTGAAAAGTGTACTGTTACTGCCCCATAACTTACATGGGGTTGACCAAACTTGCAGAAACATGTTTATTTCTGCTGAAAAACATGTTTTGACACTTTCAGCACACTGGGGTTAAGATCTGAGTGTGTGGGCTCTTCTGAGCCTTGTTGCTACATGGGGATTCAGTTGTCTGAAAAAACGCGTTTATTTCGGGCTGAAAAACACGTTTTGAAAAGTGTACTGTTACTGCCCCATAACTTACATGGGGTTGACCAAACTTGCAGAAACATGTTTATTTCTGCTGAAAAACATGTTTTGACACTTTCAGCACACTGGGGTTAAGATCTGAGTGTGTGGGCTCTTCTGAGCCTTGTTGCTACATGGGGATTCAGTTGTCTGAAAAAACGCGTTTATTTCGGGCTGAAAAACACGTTTTGAAAAGTGTACTGTTACTGCCCCATAACTTACATGGGGTTGACCAAACTTGCAGAAACATGTTTATTTCTGCTGAAAAACATGTTTTGACACTTTCAGCACACTGGGGTTAAGATCTGAGTGTGTGGGCTCTTCTGAGCCTTGCTGCTACATGGGGATTCAGTTGTCTGAAAAAACGCGTTTATTTCGGGCTGAAAAACACGTTTTGCAGAGTGTACTGTTACTGCCCCATAACTTACATGGGGTTGACCAAACTTGCAGAAACATGTTTATTTCTGCTGAAAAACACGTTTTGACCCTTTCTGCACACTGGGGTTAAGATCTGAGTGTGTGGGCTCTTCTGAGCCTTGTTGCTACATGGGGATTCAGTTGTCTGAAAAAACGCGTTTATTTCAGGCTGAAAAACACGTTTTGAAAAGTGTACTGTTACTGCCCCATAACTTACATGGGGTTGACCAAACTTGCAGAAACATGTTTATTTCTGCTGAAAAACACGTTTTGACCCTTTCTGCACACTGGGGTTAAGATCTGAGTGTGTGGGCTCTTCTGAGCCTTGCTGCTACATGGGGATTCAGTTGTCTGAAAAAACGCGTTTATTTCGGGCTGAAAAACACGTTTTGAAAAGTGTACTGTTACTGCCCCATAACTTACATGGGGTTGACCAAACTTGCAGAAACATGTTTATTTCTGCTGAAAAACATGTTTTGACACTTTCAGCACACTGGGGTTAAGATCTGAGTGTGTGGGCTCTTCTGAGCCTTGTTGCTACATGGGGATTCAGTTGTCTGAAAAAACGCATTTATTTCGGGCTGAAAAACACGTTTTCAAAAGTGTACTGTTACTGCCCCATAACTTACATGGGGTTGACCAAACTTGTAGAAACATGTTTATTTCTGCTGAAAAACATGTTTTGACACTTTCAGCACACTGGGGTTAAGATCTGAGTGTGTGGGCTCTTCTGAGCCTTGTTGCTACATGGGGATTCAGTTGTCTGAAAAAACGCGTTTATTTCGGGCTGAAAAACACGTTTTGAAAAGTGTAATGTTACTGCCCCATAACTTACATGGGGTTGACCAAACTTGCAGAAACATGTTTATTTCTGCTGAAAAACATGTTTTGACACTTTCAGCACACTAGGGTTAAGATCTGAGTGTGTGGGCTCTTCTGAGCCTTGCTGCTACATGGGTATTCAGTTGTCTGAAAAAACGCGTTTATTTCGGGCTGAAAAACACGTTTTGAAAAGTGTACTGTTACTGCCCCATAACTTACATGGGGTTGACCAAACTTGCAGAAACATGTTTATTTCTGCTGAAAAACATGTTTTGAACCTTTCTGCACACTGGGGTTAAGATCTGAGTGTGTGGGCTCTTCTGAGCCTTGCTGCTACATGGGGATTCAGTTGTCTGAAAAAAACGCGTTTATTTCGGGCTGAAAAACACGTTTTGCAGAGTGTACTGTTACTGCCCCATAACTTACATGGGGTTGACCAAACTTGCAGAAACATGTTTATTTCTGCTGAAAAACACGTTTTGACCCTTTCTGCACACTGGTGTTAAGAGCTGAGTGTGTGGGCTCTTCTGAGCCTTGCTGCTACATGGGGATTCAGTTGTGTGAAAAAACGCGTTTATTTCGGGCTGAAAAACACGTTTTGAAAAGTGTACTGTTACTGCCCCATAACTTACATGGGGTTGACCAAACTTGCAGAAACATGTTTATTTCTGCTGAAAAACATGTTTTGAACCTTTCTGCACACTGGGGTTAAGATCTGAGTGTGTGGGCTCTTCTGAGCCTTGCTGCTACATGGGGATTCAGTTGTCTGAAAAAACGCGTTTATTTCGGGCTGAAAAACACGTTTTGCAGAGTGTACTGTTACTGCCCCATAACTTACATGGGGTTGACCAAACTTGCAGAAACATGTTTATTTCTGCTGAAAAACACGTTTTGACCCTTTCTGCACACTGGTGTTAAGAGCTGAGTGTGTGGGCTCTTCTGAGACTTGCTGCTACATGGGGATTCAGTTGTCTGAAAAAACGCGTTTATTTCGGGCTGAAAAACACGTTTTGAAAAGTGTACTGTTACTGCCCCATAACTTACATGGGGTTGACCAAACCTGCAGAAACATGTTTATTTCTGCTGAAAAACATGTTTTGACACTTTCAGCACACTGGGGTTAAGATCTGAGTGTGTGGGCTCTTCTGAGCCTTGCTGCTACATGGGGATTCAGTTGTCTGAAAAAACGCGTTTATTTCGGGCTGAAAAACACGTTTTGCAGAGTGTACTGTTACTGCCCCATAACTTACATGGGGTTGACCAAACTTGCAGAAACATGTTTATTTCTGCTGAAAAACACGTTTTGACCCTTTCTGCACACTGGGGTTAAGAGCTGAGTGTGTGGGCTCTTCTGAGACTTGCTGCTACATGGGTATTCAGTTGTCTGAAAAAACGCGTTTATTTCGGGCTGAAAAACACGTTTTGAAAAGTGTACTGTTACTGCCCCATAACTTACATGGGGTTGACCAAACTTGCAGAAACATGTTTATTTCTGCTGAAAAACATGTTTTGACACTTTCAGCACACTGGGGTTAAGATCTGAGTGTGTGGGCTCTTCTGAGCCTTGTTGCTACATGGGGATTCAGTTGTCTGAAAAAACGCGTTTATTTCGGGCTGAAAAACACGTTTTGAAAAGTGTACTGTTACTGCCCCATAACTTACATGGGGTTTACCAAACTTGCAGAAACATGTTTATTTCTGCTGAAAAACATGTTTTGACACTTTCAGCACACTGGGGTTAAGATCTGAGTGTGTGGGCTCTTCTGAGCCTTGCTGCTACATGGGTATTCAGTTGTCTGAAAAAACGCGTTTATTTCGGGCTGAAAAACACGTTTTGCAGAGTGTACTGTTACTGCCCCATAACTTACATGGGGTTGACCAAACTTGCAGAAACATGTTTATTTCTGCTGAAAAACACGTTTTGACCCTTTCTGCACACTGGTGTTAAGAGCTGAGTGTGTGGGCTCTTCTGAGCCTTGCTGCTACATGGGGATTCAGTTGTGTGAAAAAACGCGTTTATTTCGGGCTGAAAAACACGTTTTGAAAAGTGTACTGTTACTGCCCCATAACTTACATGGGGTTGACCAAACTTGCAGAAACATGTTTATTTCTGCTGAAAAACATGTTTTGAACCTTTCTGCACACTGGGGTTAAGATCTGAGTGTGTGGGCTCTTCTGAGCCTTGCTGCTACATGGGGATTCAGTTGTCTGAAAAAACGCGTTTATTTCGGGCTGAAAAACACGTTTTGCAGAGTGTACTGTTACTGCCCCATAACTTACATGGGGTTGACCAAACTTGCAGAA
The DNA here is from genome assembly GCF_040954835.1 of Lepisosteus oculatus. Lineage (NCBI taxonomy): Eukaryota > Metazoa > Chordata > Actinopteri > Semionotiformes > Lepisosteidae > Lepisosteus > Lepisosteus oculatus. The sequence goes on along the minus strand of NW_027167797.1, from coordinate 24,624 downwards.
ACATGTTTATTTCTGCTGAAAAACACGTTTTGACCCTTTCTGCACACTGGTGTTAAGAGCTGAGTGTGTGGGCTCTTCTGAGACTTGCTGCTACATGGGGATTCAGTTGTCTGAAAAAACGCTTTTTTTTCGGGCTGAAAAACACGTTTTGAAAAGTGTACTGTTACTGCCCCATAACTTACATGGGGTTGACCAAACCTGCAGAAACATGTTTATTTCTGCTGAAAAACATGTTTTGACACTTTCAGCACACTGGGGTTAAGATCTGAGTGTGTGGGCTCTTCTGAGCCTTGCTGCTACATGGGGATTCAGTTGTCTGAAAAAACGCGTTTATTTCGGGCTGAAAAACACGTTTTGCAGAGTGTACTGTTACTGCCCCATAACTTACATGGGGTTGACCAAACTTGCAGAAACATGTTTATTTCTGCTGAAAAACACGTTTTGACCCTTTCTGCACACTGGGGTTAAGATCTGAGTGTGTGGGCTCTTCTGAGCCTTGTTGCTACATGGGGATTCAGTTGTCTGAAAAAACGCGTTTATTTCAGGCTGAAAAACACGTTTTGAAAAGTGTACTGTTACTGCCCCATAACTTACATGGGGTTGACCAAACTTGCAGAAACATGTTTATTTCTGCTGAAAAACATGTTTTGACACTTTCAGCACACTGGGGTTAAGATCTGAGTGTGTGGGCTCTTCTGAGCCTTGTTGCTACATGGGGATTCAGTTGTCTGAAAAAACGCGTTTATTTCGGGCTGAAAAACACGTTTTGAAAAGTGTACTGTTACTGCCCCATAACTTACATGGGGTTTACCAAACTTGCAGAAACATGTTTATTTCTGCTGAAAAACATGTTTTGACACTTTCAGCACACTGGGGTTAAGATCTGAGTGTGTGGGCTCTTCTGAGCCTTGCTGCTACATGGGTATTCAGTTGTCTGAAAAAACGCGTTTATTTCGGGCTGAAAAACACGTTTTGAAAAGTGTACTGTTACTGCCCCATAACTTACATGGGGTTGACCAAACTTGCAGAAACATGTTTATTTCTGCTGAAAAACATGTTTTGACACTTTCAGCACACTGGGGTTAAGATCTGAGTGTGTGGGCTCTTCTGAGCCTTGCTGCTACATGGGGATTCAGTTGTCTGAAAAAACGCGTTTATTTCGGGCTGAAAAACAAGTTTTGAAAAGTGTACTGTTACTGCCCCATAACTTACATGGGGTTGACCAAACTTGCAGAAACATGTTTATTTCTGCTGAAAAACATGTTTTGACACTTTCAGCACACTGGGGTTAAGATCTGAGTGTGTGGGCTCTTCTGAGCCTTGTTGCTACATGGGGATTCAGTTGTCTGAAAAAACGCGTTTATTTCGGGCTGAAAAACACGTTTTGAAAAGTGTACTGTTACTGCCCCATAACTTACATGGGGTTGACCAAACTTGCAGAAACATGTTTATTTCTGCTGAAAAACATGTTTTGACACTTTCAGCACACTGGGGTTAAGATCTGAGTGTGTGGGCTCTTCTGAGCCTTGTTGCTACATGGGGATTCAGTTGTCTGAAAAAACGCGTTTATTTCGGGCTGAAAAACACGTTTTGAAAAGTGTACTGTTACTGCCCCATAACTTACATGGGGTTGACCAAACTTGCAGAAACATGTTTATTTCTGCTGAAAAACACGTTTTGACCCTTTCTGCACACTGGGGTTAAGATCTGAGTGTGTGGGCTCTTCTGAGCCTTGCTGCTACATGGGTATTCAGTTGTCTGAAAAAACGCGTTTATTTCGGGCTGAAAAACACGTTTTGAAAAGTGTACTGTTACTGCCCCATAACTTACATGGGGTTGACCAAACTTGCAGAAACATGTTTATTTCTGCTGAAAAACATGTTTTGACACTTTCAGCACACTGGGGTTAAGATCTGAGTGTGTGGGCTCTTCTGAGCCTTGCTGCTACATGGGGATTCAGTTGTCTGAAAAAACGCGTTTATTTCGGGCTGAAAAACACGTTTTGCAGAGTGTACTGTTACTGCCCCATAACTTACATGGGGTTGACCAAACTTGCAGAAACATGTTTATTTCTGCTGAAAAACACGTTTTGACCCTTTCTGCACACTGGGGTTAAGAGCTGAGTGTGTGGGCTCTTCTGAGACTTGCTGCTACATGGGTACTCAGTTGTCTGAAAAAACGCGTTTATTTCGGGCTGAAGAACACGTTTTGAAAAGTGTACTGTTACTGCCCCATAACTTACATGGGGTTGACCAAACTTGCAGAAACATGTTTATTTCTGCTGAAAAACATGTTTTGACACTTTCAGCACACTGGGGTTAAGATCTGAGTGTGTGGGCTCTTCTGAGCCTTGTTGCTACATGGGGATTCAGTTGTCTGAAAAAACGCGTTTATTTCGGGCTGAAAAACACGTTTTGAAAAGTGTACTGTTACTGCCCCATAACTTACATGGGGTTGACCAAACTTGCAGAAACATGTTTATTTCTGCTGAAAAACATGTTTTGACACTTTCAGCACACTGGGGTTAAGATCTGAGTGTGTGGGCTCTTCTGAGCCTTGTTGCTACATGGGGATTCAGTTGTCTGAAAAAACGCGTTTATTTCGGGCTGAAAAACACGTTTTGAAAAGTGTACTGTTACTGCCCCATAACTTACATGGGGTTGACCAAACTTGCAGAAACATGTTTATTTCTGCTGAAAAACATGTTTTGACACTTTCAGCACACTGGGGTTAAGATCTGACTGTGTGGGCTCTTCTGAGCCTTGTTGCTACATGGGGATTCAGTTGTCTGAAAAAACGCGTTTATTTCGGGCTGAAAAACACGTTTTGAAAAGTGTACTGTTACTGCCCCATAACTTACATGGGGTTGACCAAACTTGCAGAAACATGTTTATTTCTGCTGAAAAACATGTTTTGACACTTTCAGCACACTGGGGTTAAGATCTGAGTGTGTGGGCTCTTCTGAGCCTTGTTGCTACATGGGGATTCAGTTGTCTGAAAAAACGCGTTTATTTCGGGCTGAAAAACACGTTTTGAAAAGTGTACTGTTACTGCCCCATAACTTACATGGGGTTGACCAAACTTGCAGAAACATGTTTATTTCTGCTGAAAAACATGTTTTGACACTTTCAGCACACTGGGGTTAAGATCTGAGTGTGTGGGCTCTTCTGAGCCTTGTTGCTACATGGGGATTCAGTTGTCTGAAAAAACGCGTTTATTTCGGGCTGAAAAACACGTTTTGAAAAGTGTACTGTTACTGCCCCATAACTTACATGGGGTTGACCAAACTTGCAGAAACATGTTTATTTCTGCTGAAAAACATGTTTTGACACTTTCAGCACACTGGGGTTAAGATCTGAGTGTGTGGGCTCTTCTGAGCCTTGTTGCTACATGGGGATTCAGTTGTCTGAAAAAACGCGTTTATTTCGGGCTGAAAAACACGTTTTGAAAAGTGTACTGTTACTGCCCCATAACTTACATGGGGTTGACCAAACTTGCAGAAACATGTTTATTTCTGCTGAAAAACACGTTTTGACCCTTTCTGCACACTGGGGTTAAGATCTGAGTGTGTGGGCTCTTCTGAGCCTTGCTGCTACATGGGTATTCAGTTGTCTGAAAAAACGCGTTTATTTCGGGCTGAAAAACACGTTTTGAAAAGTGTACTGTTACTGCCCCATAACTTACATGGGGTTGACCAAACTTGCAGAAACATGTTTATTTCTGCTGAAAAACATGTTTTGAACCTTTCTGCACACTGGGGTTAAGATCTGAGTGTGTGGGCTCTTCTGAGCCTTGCTGCTACATGGGGATTCAGTTGTCTGAAAAAACGCGTTTATTTCGTGCTGAAAAACACGTTTTGCAGAGTGTACTGTTACTGCCCCATAACTTACATGGGGTTGACCAAACTTGCAGAAACATGTTTATTTCTGCTGAAAAACACGTTTTGACCCTTTCTGCACACTGGTGTTAAGAGCTGAGTGTGTGGGCTCTTCTGAGACTTGCTGCTACATGGGGATTCAGTTGTCTGAAAAAACGCGTTTATTTCGGGCTGAAAAACACGTTTTGAAAAGTGTACTGTTACTGCCCCATAACTTACATGGGGTTGACCAAACCTGCAGAAACATGTTTATTTCTGCTGAAAAACATGTTTTGACACTTTCAGCACACTGGGGTTAAGATCTGAGTGTGTGGGCTCTTCTGAGCCTTGCTGCTACATGGGGATTCAGTTGTGTGAAAAAACGCGTTTATTTCGGGCTGAAAAACACGTTTTGAAAAGTGTACTGTTACTGCCCCATAACTTACATGGGGTTGACCAAACTTGCAGAAACATGTTTATTTCTGCTGAAAAACATGTTTTGAACCTTTCTGCACACTGGGGTTAAGATCTGAGTGTGTGGGCTCTTCTGAGCCTTGCTGCTACATGGGGATTCAGTTGTCTGAAAAAACGCGTTTATTTCGGGCTGAAAAACACGTTTTGCAGAGTGTACTGTTACTGCCCCATAACTTACATGGGGTTGACCAAACTTGCAGAAACATGTTTATTTCTGCTGAAAAACACGTTTTGACCCTTTCTGCACACTGGTGTTAAGAGCTGAGTGTGTGGGCTCTTCTGAGACTTGCTGCTACATGGGGATTCAGTTGTCTGAAAAAACGCGTTTATTTCGGGCTGAAAAACACGTTTTGAAAAGTGTACTGTTACTGCCCCATAACTTACATGGGGTTGACCAAACCTGCAGAAACATGTTTATTTCTGCTGAAAAACATGTTTTGACACTTTCAGCACACTGGGGTTAAGATCTGAGTGTGTGGGCTCTTCTGAGCCTTGCTGCTACATGGGGATTCAGTTGTCTGAAAAAACGCGTTTATTTCGGGCTGAAAAACACGTTTTGCAGAGTGTACTGTTACTGCCGCATAACTTACATGGGGTTGACCAAACTTGCAGAAACATGTTTATTTCTGCTGAAAAACACGTTTTGACCCTTTCTGCACACTGGGGTTAAGAGCTGAGTGTGTGGGCTCTTCTGAGACTTGCTGCTACATGGGTATTCAGTTGTCTGAAAAAACGCGTTTATTTCGGGCTGAAAAACACGTTTTGAAAAGTGTACTGTTACTGCCCCATAACTTAAATGGGGTTGACCAAACTTGCAGAAACATGTTTATTTCTGCTGAAAAACATGTTTTGACACTTTCAGCACACTGGGGTTAAGATCTGAGTGTGTGGGCTCTTCTGAGCCTTGTTGCTACATGGGGATTCAGTTGTCTGAAAAAACGCGTTTATTTCGGGCTGAAAAACACGTTTTGAAAAGTGTACTGTTACTGCCCCATAACTTACATGGGGTTGACCAAACTTGCAGAAACATGTTTATTTCTGCTGAAAAACATGTTTTGACACTTTCAGCACACTAGGGTTAAGATCTGAGTGTGTGGGCTCTTCTGAGCCTTGTTGCTACATGGGGATTCAGTTGTCTGAAAAAACGCGTTTATTTCGGGCTGAAAAACACGTTTTGAAAAGTGTACTGTTACTGCCCCATAACTTACATGGGGTTGACCAAACTTGCAGAAACATGTTTATTTCTGCTGAAAAACATGTTTTGACACTTTCAGCACACTGGGGTTAAGATCTGAGTGTGTGGGCTCTTCTGAGCCTTGCTGCTACATGGGGATTCAGTTGTCTGAAAAAACGCGTTTATTTCGGGCTGAAAAACACGTTTTGAAAAGTGTACTGTTACTGCCCCATAACTTACATGGGGTTGACCAAACTTGCAGAAACATGTTTATTTCTGCTGAAAAACATGTTTTGACACTTTCAGCACACTGGGGTTAAGATCTGAGTGTGTGGGCTCTTCTGAGCCTTGTTGCTACATGGGGATTCAGTTGTCTGAAAAAACGCGTTTATTTCGGGCTGAAAAACACGTTTTGAAAAGTGTACTGTTACTGCCCCATAACTTACATGGGGTTGACCAAACTTGCAGAAACATGTTTATTTCTGCTGAAAAACATGTTTTGACACTTTCAGCACACTGGGGTTAAGATCTGAGTGTGTGGGCTCTTCTGAGCCTTGCTGCTACATGGGGATTCAGTTGTCTGAAAAAACGCGTTTATTTCGGGCTGAAAAACACGTTTTGCAGAGTGTACTGTTACTGCCCCATAACTTACATGGGGTTGACCAAACTTGCAGAAACATGTTTATTTCTGCTGAAAAACACGTTTTGACCCTTTCTGCACACTGGGGTTAAGATCTGAGTGTGTGGGCTCTTCTGAGCCTTGTTGCTACATGGGGATTCAGTTGTCTGAAAAAACGCGTTTATTTCAGGCTGAAAAACACGTTTTGAAAAGTGTACTGTTACTGCCCCATAACTTACATGGGGTTGACCAAACTTGCAGAAACATGTTTATTTCTGCTGAAAAACACGTTTTGACCCTTTCTGCACACTGGGGTTAAGATCTGAGTGTGTGGGCTCTTCTGAGCCTTGTTGCTACATGGGGATTCAGTTGTCTGAAAAAACGCGTTTATTTCGGGCTGAAAAACACGTTTTGAAAAGTGTACTGTTACTGCCCCATAACTTACATGGGGTTGACCAAACTTGCAGAAACATGTTTATTTCTGCTGAAAAACATGTTTTGACACTTTCAGCACACTGGGGTTAAGATCTGAGTGTGTGGGCTCTTCTGAGCCTTGCTGCTACATGGGGATTCAGTTGTCTGAAAAAACGCGTTTATTTCGGGCTGAAAAACACGTTTTGAAAAGTGTACTGTTACTGCCCCATAACTTACATGGGGTTGACCAAACTTGCAGAAACATGTTTATTTCTGCTGAAAAACATGTTTTGACACTTTCAGCACACTGGGGTTAAGATCTGAGTGTGTGGGCTCTTCTGAGCCTTGTTGCTACATGGGGATTCAGTTGTCTGAAAAAACGCATTTATTTCGGGCTGAAAAACACGTTTTGAAAAGTGTACTGTTACTGCCCCATAACTTACATGGGGTTGACCAAACTTGCAGAAACATGTTTATTTCTGCTGAAAAACATGTTTTGACACTTTCAGCACACTGGGGTTAAGATCTGAGTGTGTGGGCTCTTCTGAGCCTTGCTGCTACATGGGGATTCAGTTGTCTGAAAAAACGCGTTTATTTCGGGCTTAAAAACACGTTTTGAAAAGTGTACTGTTACTGCCCCATAACTTACATGGGGTTGACCAAACTTGCAGAAACATGTTTATTTCTGCTGAAAAACACGTTTTGACCCTTTCTGCACACTGGGGTTAAGATCTGAGTGTGTGGGCTCTTCTGAGCCTTGTTGCTACATGGGTATTCAGTTGTCTGAAAAAACGCGTTTATTTCGGGCTGAAAAACACGTTTTGAAAAGTGTACTGTTACTGCCCCATAACTTACATGGGGTTGACCAAACTTGCAGAAACATGTTTATTTCTGCTGAAAAACATGTTTTGAACCTTTCTGCACACTGGGGTTAAGATCTGAGTGTGTGGGCTCTTCTGAGCCTTGCTGCTACATGGGGATTCAGTTGTCTGAAAAAACGCGTTTATTTCGGGCTGAAAAACACGTTTTGCAGAGTGTACTGTTACTGCCCCATAACTTACATGGGGTTGACCAAACTTGCAGAAACATGTTTATTTCTGCTGAAAAACACGTTTTGACCCTTTCTGCACAGTGGTGTTAAGAGCTGAGTGTGTGGGCTCTTCTGAGACTTGCTGCTACATGGGGATTCAGTTGTCTGAAAAAACGCGTTTATTTCGGGCTGAAAAACACGTTTTGAAAAGTGTACTGTTACTGCCCCATAACTTACATGGGGTTGACCAAACCTGCAGAAACATGTTTATTTCTGCTGAAAAACATGTTTTGACACTTTCAGCACACTGGGGTTAAGATCTGAGTGTGTGGGCTCTTCTGAGCCTTGCTGCTACATGGGGATTCAGTTGTCTGAAAAAACGCGTTTATTTCGGGCTGAAAAACACGTTTTGCAGAGTGTTCTGTTACTGCCCCATAACTTACATGGGGTTGACCAAACTTGCAGAAACATGTTTATTTCTGCTGAAAAACACGTTTTGACCCTTTCTGCACACTGGGGTTAAGAGCTGAGTGTGTGGGCTCTTCTGAGACTTGCTGCTACATGGGTATTCTGTTGTCTGAAAAAACGCGTTTATTTCGGGCTGAAAAACACGTTTTGAAAAGTGTACTGTTACTGCCCCATAACTTACATGGGGTTGACCAAACTTGCAGAAACATGTTTATTTCTGCTGAAAAACATGTTTTGACACTTTCAGCACACTGGGGTTAAGATCTGAGTGTGTGGGCTCTTCTGAGCCTTGCTGCTACATGGGTATTCAGTTGTCTGAAAAAACGCGTTTATTTCGGGCTGAAAAACACGTTTTGAAAAGTGTACTGTTACTGCCCCATAACTTACATGGGGTTGACCAAACTTGCAGAAACATGTTTATTTCTGCTGAAAAACATGTTTTGACACTTTCAGCACACTGGGGTTAAGATCTGAGTGTGTGGGCTCTTCTGAGCCTTGTTGCTACATGGGGATTCAGTTGTCTGAAAAAACGCGCTTATTTCGGGCTGAAAAACACGTTTTGAAAAGTGTACTGTTACTGCCCCATAACTTTCATGGGGTTGACCAAACTTGCAGAAACATGTTTATTTCTGCTGAAAAACATGTTTTGACACTTTCAGCACACTGGGGTTAAGATCTGAGTGTGTGGGCTCTTCTGAGCCTTGCTGCTACATGGGGATTCAGTTGTCTGAAAAAACGCGTTTATTTCGGGCTGAAAAACACGTTTTGAAAAGTGTACTGTTACTGCCCCATAACTTACATGGGGTTGACCAAACTTGCAGAAACATGTTTATTTCTGCTGAAAAACATGTTTTGACACTTTCAGCACACTGGGGTTAAGATCTGAGTGTGTGGGCTCTTCTGAGCCTTGCTGCTACATGGGGATTCAGTTGTCTGAAAAAACGCGTTTATTTCGGGCTGAAAAACACGTTTTGAAAAGTGTACTGTTACTGCCCCATAACTTACATGGGGTTGACCAAACTTGCAGAAACATGTTTATTTCTGCTGAAAAACATGTTTTGACACTTTCAGCACACTGGGGTTAAGATCTGAGTGTGTGGGCTCTTCTGAGCCTTGTTGCTACATGGGGATTCAGTTGTCTGAAAAAACGCGTTTATTTCGGGCTGAAAAACACGTTTTGAAAAGTGTACTGTTACTGCCCCATAACTTACATGTTGTTGACCAAACTTGCAGAAACATGTTTATTTCTGCTGAAAAACATGTTTTGACACTTTCAGCACACTGGGGTTAAGATCTGAGTGTGTGGGCTCTTCTGAGCCTTGCTGCTACATGGGTATTCAGTTGTCTGAAAAAACGCGTTTATTTCGGGCTGAAAAACACGTTTTGAAAAGTGTACTGTTACTGCCCCATAACTTACATAGGGTTGACCAAACTTGCAGAAACATGTTTATTTCTGCTGAAAAACATGTTTTGACACTTTCAGCACACTGGGGTTAAGATCTGAGTGTGTGGGCTCTTCTGAGCCTTGTTGCTACATGGGGATTCAGTTGTCTGAAAAAACGCGCTTATTTCGGGCTGAAAAACACGTTTTGAAAAGTGTACTGTTACTGCCCCATAACTTTCATGGGGTTGACCAAACTTGCAGAAACATGTTTATTTCTGCTGAAAAACATGTTTTGACACTTTCAGCACACTAGGGTTAAGATCTGAGTGTGTGGGCTCTTCTGAGCCTTGTTGCTACATGGGGATTCAGTTGTCTGAAAAAACGCGTTTATTTCGGGCTGAAAAACACGTTTTGAAAAGTGTACTGTTACTGCCCCATAACTTTCATGGGGTTGACCAAACTTGCAGAAACATGTTTATTTCTGCTGAAAAACATGTTTTGACACTTTCAGCACACTAGGGTTAAGATCTGAGTGTGTGGGCTCTTCTGAGCCTTGTTGCTACATGGGGATTCAGTTGTCTGAAAAAACGCGTTTATTTCGGGCTGAAAAACACGTTTTGAAAAGTGTACTGTTACTGCCCCATAACTTACATGGGGTTGACCAAACTTGCAGAAACATGTTTATTTCTGCTGAAAAACATGTTTTGACACTTTCAGCACACTGGGGTTAAGATCTGAGTGTGTGGGCTCTTCTGAGCCTTGTTGCTACATGGGGATTCAGTTGTCTGAAAAAACGCGTTTATTTCGGGCTGAAAAACAAGTTTTGAAAAGTGTACTGTTACTGCCCCATAACTTACATGGGGTTGACCAAACTTGCAGAAACATGTTTATTTCTGCTGAAAAACACGTTTTGACCCTTTCTGCACACTGGGGTTAAGATCTGAGTGTGTGGGCTCTTCTGAGCCTTGCTGCTACATGGGTATTCAGTTGTCTGAAAAAACGCGTTTATTTCGGGCTGAAAAACACGTTTTGAAAAGTGTACTGTTACTGCCCCATAACTTACATGGGGTTGACCAAACTTGCAGAAACATGTTTATTTCTGCTGAAAAACATGTTTTGACACTTTCAGCACACTGGGGTTAAGATCTGAGTGTGTGGGCTCTTCTGAGCCTTGCTGCTACATGGGGATTCAGTTGTCTGAAAAAACGCGTTTATTTCGGGCTGAAAAACACGTTTTGCAGAGTGTACTGTTACTGCCCCATAACTTACATGGGGTTGACCAAACTTGCAGAAACATGTTTATTTCTGCTGAAAAACACGTTTTGACCCTTTCTGCACACTGGGGTTAAGAGCTGAGTGTGTGGGCTCTTCTGAGACTTGCTGCTACATGGGTACTCAGTTGTCTGAAAAAACGCGTTTATTTCGGGCTGAAAAACACGTTTTGAAAAGTGTACTGTTACTGCACCATAACTTACATGGGGTTGACCAAACTTGCAGAAACATGTTTATTTCTGCTGAAAAACATGTTTTGACACTTTCAGCACACTGGGGTTAAGATCTGAGTGTGTGGGCTCTTCTGAGCCTTGTTGCTACATGGGGATTCAGTTGTCTGAAAAAACGCGTTTATTTCGGGCTGAAAAACACGTTTTGAAAAGTGTACTGTTACTGCCCCATAACTTACATGGGGTTGACCAAACTTGCAGAAACATGTTTATTTCTGCTGAAAAACATGTTTTGACACTTTCAGCACACTGGGGTTAAGATCTGAGTGTGTGGGCTCTTCTGAGCCTTGTTGCTACATGGGGATTCAGTTGTCTGAAAAAACGCGTTTATTTCGGGCTGAAAAACACGTTTTGAAAAGTGTACTGTTACTGCCCCATAACTTACATGGGGTTGACCAAACTTGCAGAAACATGTTTATTTCTGCTGAAAAACATGTTTTGACACTTTCAGCACACTAGGGTTAAGATCTGACTGTGTGGGCTCTTCTGAGCCTTGTTGCTACATGGGGATTCAGTTGTCTGAAAAAACGCGTTTATTTCGGGCTGAAAAACACGTTTTGAAAAGTGTACTGTTACTGCCCCATAACTTACATGGGGTTGACCAAACTTGCAGAAACATGTTTATTTCTGCTGAAAAACATGTTTTGACACTTTCAGCACACTGGGGTTAAGATCTGAGTGTGTGGGCTCTTCTGAGCCTTGTTGCTACATGGGGATTCAGTTGTCTGAAAAAACGCGTTTATTTCGGGCTGAAAAACACGTTTTGAAAAGTGTACTGTTACTGCCCCATAACTTACATGGGGTTGACCAAACTTGCAGAAACATGTTTATTTCTGCTGAAAAACATGTTTTGACACTTTCAGCACACTGGGGTTAAGATCTGAGTGTGTGGGCTCTTCTGAGCCTTGTTGCTACATGGGGATTCAGTTGTCTGAAAAAACGCGTTTATTTCGGGCTGAAAAACACGTTTTGAAAAGTGTACTGTTACTGCCCCATAACTTACATGGGGTTGACCAAACTTGCAGAAACATGTTTATTTCTGCTGAAAAACATGTTTTGACACTTTCAGCACACTGGGGTTAAGATCTGAGTGTGTGGGCTCTTCTGAGCCTTGTTGCTACATGGGGATTCAGTTGTCTGAAAAAACGCGTTTATTTCGGGCTGAAAAACACGTTTTGAAAAGTGTACTGTTACTGCCCCATAACTTACATGGGGTTGACCAAACTTGCAGAAACATGTTTATTTCTGCTGAAAAACACGTTTTGACCCTTTCTGCACACTGGGGTTAAGATCTGAGTGTGTGGGCTCTTCTGAGCCTTGCTGCTACATGGGTATTCAGTTGTCTGAAAAAACGCGTTTATTTCGGGCTGAAAAACACGTTTTGAAAAGTGTACTGTTACTGCCCCATAACTTACATGGGGTTGACCAAACTTGCAGAAACATGTTTATTTCTGCTGAAAAACATGTTTTGAACCTTTCTGCACACTGGGGTTAAGATCTGAGTGTGTGGGCTCTTCTGAGCCTTGCTGCTACATGGGGATTCAGTTGTCTGAAAAAACGCGTTTATTTCGGGCTGAAAAAACACGTTTTGCAGAGTGTACTGTTACTGCCCCATAACTTACATGGGGTTGACCAAACCTTGCAGAAACATGTTTATTTCTGCTGAAAAAACATAGTTTTGACACTTTCAGCACACTGGGTGTTAAGAGCTGAGTGTGTGGGCTCTTCTGAGACTTGCTGCTACATGGGGATTCAGTTGTCTGAAAAAACGCGTTTATTTCGGGCTGAACATGTTTTGACACTTTCAGCACACTGGGGTTAAGATCTGAGTGTGTGGGCTCTTCTGAGAGAAACATGTTTATTTCTGCTGAAAAACATGTTTTGACACTTTCAGCACACTGGGGTTAAGATCTGAGTGTGTGGGCTCTTCTGAGCCTTGCTGCTACATGGGGATTCAGTTGTCTGAAAAAACGCGTTTATTTCGGGCTGAAAAACACGTTTTGCAGAGTGTACTGTTACTGCCCCATAACTTACATGGGGTTGACCAAACTTGCAGAAACATGTTTATTTCTGCTGAAAAACACGTTTTGACCCTTTCTACACACTGGGGTTAAGAGCTGAGTGTGTGGGCTCTTCTGAGACTTGCTGCTACATGGGTATTCAGTTGTCTGAAAAAACGCGTTTATTTCGGGCTGAAAAACACGTTTTGAAAAGTGTACTGTTACTGCCCCATAACTTACATGGGGTTGACCAAACTTGCAGAAACATGTTTATTTCTGCTGAAAAACATGTTTTGACACTTTCAGCACACTGGGGTTAAGATCTGAGTGTGTGGGCTCTTCTGAGCCTTGTTGCTACATGGGGATTTCAGTTGTCTGAAAAAACGCGTTTATTCGGGCTGAAAAACACGTTTTGAAAAGTGTACTGTTACTGCCCCATAACTTACATGGGGTTTACCAAACTTGCAGAAACATGTTTATTTCTGCTGAAAACATGTTTTGACACTTTCAGCACACTGGGGTTAAGATCTGAGTGTGTGGGCTCTTCTGAGCCTTGCTGCTACATGGTATTCAGTTGTCTGAAAAAACGCGTTTATTTCGGGCTGAAAAACACGTTTTGAAAAGTGTACTCTTACTGCCCCATAACTTACATGGGGTTGACCAAACTTGCAGAAACATGTTTATTTCTGCTGAAAAACATGTTTTGACACTTTCAGCACACTGGGGTTAAGATCTGAGTGTGTGGGCTCTTCTGAGCCTTGTTGCTACATGGGGATTCAGTTGTCTGAAAAAACGCGCTTATTTCGGCTGAAAAAACGTTTTGAAAAGTGTACTGTTACTGCCCCATAACTTTCATGGGGTTGACCAAACTTGCAGAAACATGTTTTATTTCTGCTGAAAACATGTTTTGACACTTTCAGCACACTAGGGTTAAGATCTGAGTGTGTGGGCTCTTCTGAGCCTTGTTGCTACATGGGGATTCAGTTGTCTGAAAAAACGCGTTTATTTCGGGCTGGAAAAACACGTTTTGAAAAGTGTACTGTTACTGCCCCATAACTTACATGGGGTTGACCAAACTTGCAGAAACATGTTTATTTCTGCTGAAAAAACATGTTTTGACACTTTCAGCACACTGGGGTTAAGATCTGAGTTGTGGGCTCTTCTGAGCCTGCTGCTACATGGGGATTCAGTTGTCTGAAAAAACGCGTTTATTTCGGCTGAAAAACACGTTTGAAAAGTGTACTGTTACTGCCCCCATAACTTACATGGGGTTGACCAAATTTGCAGAAACATGTTTATTTCTGCTGAAAAACATGTTTTGACACTTTCAGCACACTAGGGTTAAGATCTGAGTGTGTGGGCTCTTCTGAGCCTTGCTGCTACATGGGGATTCAGTTGTGTGAAAAAACGCGTTTATTTCGGGCTGAAAAACACGTTTTGAAAAGTGTACTGTTACTGCCCCATAACTTACATGGGGTTGACCAAACTTGCAGAAACATGTTTATTTCTGCTGAAAAACATGTTTTGAACCTTTCTGCCACACTGGGGTTAAGATCTGAGTGTGTGGGCCCTTCTGAGCCTTGCTGCTACATGGGATTTAGTTGTCTGAAAAAACGCGTTTATTTAGGGCTGAAAAACACGTTTTGCAGAGTGTACTGTTACTGCCCCATAACTTACATGGGGTTGACCAAACCTGCAGAAACATGTTTATTTCTGCTGAAAAACATGTTTTGACACTTTCAGCACACTGGGGTTAAGATCTGAGTGTGTGGGCTCTTCTGAGCCTTGCTGCTACATGGGGATTCAGTTGTCTGAAAAAACGCGTTTATTTCGGGCTGAAAAACACGTTTTGCAGAGTGTACTGTTACTGCCCCATAACTTACATGGGGTTTGACCAAACTTGCAGAAACATGTTTATTTCTGCTGAAAAACACGTTTTGACCCTTTCTGCACACTGGGGTTAAGAGCTGAGTGTGTGGGCTCTTCTGAGACTTGCTGCTACATGGGTATTCAGTTGTCTGAAAAAACGCGTTTATTTCGGGCTGAAAAACACGTTTTGAAAAGTGTACTGTTACTGCCCCATAACTTACATGGGGTTGACCAAACTTGCAGAAACATGTTTATTTCTGCTGAAAAACATGTTTTGACACTTTCAGCACACTGGGGGTTAAGATCTGAGTGTGTGGGCTCTTCTGAGCCTTGTTGCTACATGGGGATTCAGTTGTCTGAAAAAACGCGTTTATTTCGGGCTGAAAAAACACGTTTTGAAAAGTGTACTGTTACTGCCCCATAACTTACATGGGGTTGACCAAACTTGCAGAAACATGTTTATTTCTGCTGAAAAACATGTTTTGACACTTTCAGCACACTAGGGTTAAGATCTGAGTGTGTGGGCTCTTCTGAGCCTTGTTGCTACATGGGGATTCAGTTGTCTGAAAAAACGCGTTTATTTCGGGCTGAAAAACACGTTTTGAAAAGTGTACTGTTACTGCCCATAACTTACCTGGGTTGACCAAACTTGCAGAACATGTTTATTTCTGCTGAAAAACATGTTTTGACACTTTCAGCACACTGGGGTTAAGATCTGAGTGTGTGGGCTCTTCTGAGCCTTGCTGCTACATGGGGATTCAGTTGTCTGAAAAAACGCGTTTATTTCGGGCTGAAAAACACGTTTTGAAAAGTGTACTGTTACTGCCCCATAACTTACATGGGGTTGACCAAACTTGCAGAAACATGTTTATTTCTGCTGAAAAACATGTTTTGACACTTTCAGCACACTGGGGTTAAGATCTGAGTGTGTGGGCTCTTCTGAGCCTTGCTGCTACATGGGGATTCAGTTGTCTGAAAAAAAACGCGTTTATTTCGGACTGAAAAACACGTTTTGCAGAGTGTACTGTTACTGCCCCATAACTTACATGGGGTTGACCAAACTTGCAGAAACATGTTTATTTCTGCTGAAAAACACGTTTTGACCCTTCTGCACACTGGGGTTTAAGATCTGAGTGTGTGGGCTCTTCTGAGCCTTGTTGCTACATGGGATTCAGTTGTCTGAAAAAACGCGTTTATGTCGGGCTGAAAAACACGTTTTGAAAAGTGTACTGTTACTGCCCCATAACTTACATGGGGTTGACCAAACTTGCAGAAACATGTTTATTTCTGCTGAAAAACATGTTTTGAACCTTTCTGCACACTGGGGTTAAGATCTGAGTGTGTGGGCTCTTCTGAGCCTTGCTGCTACATGGGGATTCAGTTGTCTGAAAAAACGCGTTTATTTCGGGCTGAAAAACACGTTTTGCAGAGTGTACTGTTACTGCCCCATAACTTACATGGGGTTGACCAAACTTGCAGAAACATGTTTATTTCTGCTGAAAAACACGTTTTGACCCTTTCTGCACACTGGTGTTAAGAGCTGAGTGTGTGGGCTCTTCTGAGACTTGCTGCTACATGGGATTCAGTTTGTCTGAAAAAACGCGTTTATTTCGGGCTGAAAAACACGTTTTGAAAAGTGTACTGTTACTGCCCCATAACTTACATGGGGTTGACCAAACCTGCAGAAACATGTTTATTTCTGCTGAAAAACATGTTTTGACACTTTCAGCACACTGGGGTTAAGATCTGAGTGTGTGGGCTCTTCTGAGCCTTGCTGCTACATGGGGATTCAGTTGTCTGAAAAAACGCGTTTATTTCGGGCTGAAAAACACGTTTTGCAGAGTGTTCTGTTACTGCCCCATAACTTACATGGGGTTGACCAAACTTGCAGAAACATGTTTATTTCTGCTGAAAAACACGTTTTGACCCTTTCTGCACACTGGGGTTAAGAGCTGAGTGTGTGGGCTCTTCTGAGACTTGCTGCTACATGGGTATTCAGTTGTCTGAAAAAACGCGTTTATTTCGGGCTGAAAAACACGTTTTGAAAAGTGTACTGTTACTGCCCCATAACTTACATGGGGTTGACCAAACTTGCAGAAACATGTTATTTCTGCTGAAAAACATGTTTTGACACTTTCAGCACACTGGGGTTAAGATCTGAGTGTGTGGGCTCTTCTGAGCCTTGCTGCTACATGGGTATTCAGTTGTCTGAAAAAAACGCGTTTATTTCGGGCTGAAAAACACGTTTTGAAAAGTGTACTGTTACTGCCCCATAACTTACATGGGGTTGACCAAACTTGCAGAAACATGTTTATTTCTGCTGAAAAACATGTTTTGACACTTTCAGCACACTGGGGTTAAGATCTGAGTGTGTGGGCTCTTCTGAGCCTTGTTTGCTACATGGGGATTCAGTTGTCTGAAAAAACGCGCTTATTTCGGGCTGAAAAACACGTTTTGAAAAGTGTACTGTTTACTGCCCCATAACTTTCATGGGGTTGACCAAACTTGCAGAAACATGTTTATTTCTGCTGAAAAACATGTTTTGACACTTTCAGCACACTGGGGTTAAGATCTGAGTGTGTGGGCTCTTCTGAGCCTTGCTGCTACATGGGGATTCAGTTGTCTGAAAAAACGCGTTTATTTCGGGCTGAAAACACGTTTTGAAAGTGTACTGTTACTGCCCCATAACTTACATGGGGTTGACCAAACTTGCAGAAACATGTTTATTTCTGCTGAAAAACATGTTTTGACAACTTTCAGCACACTGGGGTTAAGATCTGAGTGTGTGGGCTCTTCTGAGCCTTGCTGCTACATGGGGATTCAGTTGTCTGAAAAAACGCGTTTATTTCGGGCTGAAAAACACGTTTTGAAAAGTGTACTGTTACTGCCCCATAACTTACATGGGGTTGACCAAACTTGCAGAAACATGTTTATTTCTGCTGAAAACATGTTTTGACACTTTCAGCACACTGGGGTTAAGATCTGAGTGTGTGGGCTCTTCTGAGCCTTGTTGCTACATGGGGATCAGTTGTCTGAAAAAACGCGTTTATTTCGGGCTGAAAAACACGTTTTGAAAAGTGTACTGTTACTGCCCCATAACTTACATGTTGTTGACCAAACTTGCAGAAACATGTTTATTTCTGCTGAAAAACATGTTTTGACACTTTCAGCACACTGGGGTTAAGATCTGAGTGTGTGGGGCTCTTCTGAGCCTTGCTGCTACATGGGTATTCAGTTGTCTGAAAAAACGCGTTTATTTCGGGCTGAAAAACACGTTTTGAAAAGTGTACTGTTACTGCCCCATAACTTACATGGGGTTGACCAAACTTGCAGAAACATGTTTATTTCTGCTGAAAACATGTTTTGACACTTTCAGCACACTGGGGTTAAGATCTGAGTGTGTGGGCTCTTCTGAGCCTTGTTGCTACATGGGGATTCAGTTGTCAGAAAAAACGCGCTTATTTCGGGCTGAAAAAAACGTTTTGAAAAGTGTACTGTTACTGCCCCATAACTTTCATGGGGTTGACCAAACTTGCAAAACATGTTTATTTCTGCTGAAAAACATGTTTGACACTTTCAGCACACTAGGGTTAAGATCTGAGTGTGTGGGCTCTTCTGAGCCTTGTTGCTACATGGGGATTCAGTTGTCTGAAAAAACGCGTTTATTTCGGGCTGAAAAACACGTTTTGAAAAGTGTACTGTTACTGCCCCATAACTTACATGGGGTTGACCAAACTTGCAGAAACATGTTTATTTCTGCTGAAAAACATGTTTTGACACTTTCAGCACACTGGGTTAAGATCTGAGTGTGTGGGCTCTTCTGAGCCTTGCTGCTACATGGGGATTCAGTTGTCTGAAAAAACGCGTTTATTTCGGGCTGAAAAACACGTTTTGAAAAGTGTACTGTTACTGCCCATAACTTACATGGGGTTGACCAAATTTGCAGAAACATGTTTATTTCTGCTGAAAAACATGTTTTGACACTTTCAGCACACTAGGGTTAAGATCTGAGTGTGTGGGCTCTTCTGAGCCTTGCTGCTACATGGGGATTCAGTTGTGTGAAAAACGCGTTTATTTCGGGCTGAAAAACACGTTTTGAAAAGTGTACTGGTTACTGCCCCATAACTTACATGGGTTGACCCAAACTTGCAGAAACATGTTTATTTCTGCTGGAAAAACATGTTTTGAACCTTTCTGCACACTGGGGTTAAGATCTGAGTGTGTGGCTCTTCTGAGCCTTGCTGCTACATGGGGATTCAGTTGTCTGAAAAAACGCGTTTATTTCGGGCTGAAAAACACGTTTTGCAGAGTGTACTGTTACTGCCCCATAACTTACATGGGGTTGACCAAACTTGCAGAAACATGTTTATTTCTGCTGAAAAACACGTTTTGACCCTTTCTGCACACTGGTGTTAAGAGCTGAGTGTGTGGGCTCTTCTGAGACTTGCTGCTACATGGGGATTCAGTTGTCTGAAAAAACGCGTTTATTCGGGCTGAAAAACACGTTTTGAAAAGTGTACTGTTACTGCCCCATAACTTACATGGGGTTGACCAAACCTGCAGAAACATGTTTATTTCTGCTGAAAAACATGTTTTGACACTTTCAGCACACTGGGGTTAAGATCTGAGTGTGTGGGCTCTTCTGAGCCTTGCTGCTACATGGGGATTCAGTTGTCTGAAAAAACGCGTTTATTTCGGGCTGAAAACACGTTTGCAGAGTGTACTGTTACTGCCCCCATAACTTACATGGGGTTGACCAAACTTGCAGAAACATGTTTATTTCTGCTGAAAAACACGTTTTGACCCTTTCTGCACACTGGGGTTAAGAGCTGAGTGTGTGGGCTCTTCTGAGACTTGCTGCTACATGGGTATTCAGTTGTCTGAAAAAACGCGTTTATTTCGGGCTGAAAAACACGTTTTGAAAAGTGTACTGTTACTGCCCATAACTTACATGGGGTTGACCAAACTTGCAGAAACATGTTTATTTCTGCTGAAAAACATGTTTTGACACTATCAGCACACTGGGGTTAAGATCTGAGTGTGTGGGCTCTTCTGAGCCTTGTTGCTACATGGGGATTCAGTTGTCTGAAAAAACGCGTTTATTTCGGGCTGAAAAACACGTTTTGAAAGTGTACTGTTACTGCCCCATAACTTACATGGGGTTGACCAAACTTGCAGAAACATGTTTATTTCTGCTGAAAAACATGTTTTGACACTTTCAGCACACTAGGGTTAAGATCTGAGTTGTGTGGGCTCTTCTGAGCCTTGTTGCTACATGGGGATTCAGTTGTCTGAAAAAACGCGTTTATTTCGGGCTGAAAAACACGTTTTGAAAAGTGTACTGTTACTGCCCCATAACTTACATGGGGTTGACCAAACTTGCAGAAACATGTTTATTTCTGCTGAAAAACATGTTTTGACACTTTCAGCACCATGGGGTTAAGATCTGAGTGTGTGGGCTCTTCTGAGCCTTGCTGCTACATGGGGATTCAGTTGTCTGAAAAAACGCGTTTATTTCGGCTGAAAAACACGTTTTGAAAAGTGTACTGTTACTGCCCCATAACTTACATGGGGTTGACCAAACTTGCAGAAACATGTTTATTTCTGCTGAAAAACATGTTTTGACACTTTCAGCACACTGGGGTTAAGATCTGAGTGTGTGGGCTCTTCTGAGCCTTGTTGCTACATGGGGATTCAGTTGTCTGAAAAAACGCGTTTATTTCGGGCTGAAAAACACGTTTTGAAAAGTGTACTGTTACTGCCCCATAACTTACATGGGGTTGACCAAACTTGCAGAAACATGTTTATTTCTGCTGAAAAACATGTTTTGACACTTTCAGCACACTGGGGTTAAGATCTGAGTGTGTGGGCTCTTCTGAGCCTTGCTGCTACATGGGGATTCAGTTGTCTGAAAAACGCGTTTATTTCGGGCTGAAAACACGTTTTGCAGAGTGTACTGTTACTGCCCCATAACTTACATGGGGTTGACCAAACTTGCAGAAACATGTTTATTTCTGCTGAAAAACATGTTTTGACACTTTCAGCACACTGGGGTTAAGATCTGAGTGTGTGGGCTCTTCTGAGCCTTGCTGCTACATGGGGATTCAGTTTGTCTGAAAAAACGCGTTTATTTCGGGCTGAAAAACACGTTTTGCAGAGTGTACTGTTACTGCCCCATAACTTACATGGGGTTGACCAAACTTGCAGAAACATGTTTATTTCTGCTGAAAAACATGTTTTGACACTTTCAGCACACTGGGGTTAAGATCTGAGTGTGTGGGCTCTTCTGAGCCTTGCTGCTACATGGGGATTCAGTTGTCTGAAAAAACGCGTTTATTTCGGGCTGAAAAACACGTTTTGCAAAGTGTACTGTTACTGCCCCATAACTTACATGGGGTTGACCAAACTTGCAGAAACATGTTTATTTCTGCTGAAAAACATGTTTGACACTTTCAGCACACTGGGGTTAAGATCTGAGTGTGTGGCTCTTCTGAGCCTTGCTGCTACATGGGGATTCAGTTGTCTGAAAAAACGCGTTTATTTCGGGCTGAAAAACACGTTTTGAAAAGTGTACTGTTACTGCCCCATAACTTACATGGGGTTGACCAAACCTTGCAGAAACATGTTTATTTCTGCTGAAAAACATGTTTTGACACTTTCAGCACACTGGGGTTAAGATCTGAGTGTGTGGGCTCTTCTGAGCCTTGTTGCTACATGGGGATTCAGTTGTCTGAAAAAACGCGTTTATTTCGGGCTGAAAAACACGTTTTGAAAAGTGTACTGTTACTGCCCCATAACTTACATGTTGTTGACCAAACTTGCAGAAACAGTTTATTTCTGCTGAAAAACCTGTTTTGACACTTTCAGCACACTGGGGTTAAGATCTGAGTGTGTGGGCTCTTCTGAGCCTTGCTGCTACATGGGTATTCCAGTTGTCTGAAAAAACGCGTTTATTTCGGGCTGAAAAACACGTTTTGAAAAGTGTACTGTTACTGCCCCATAACTTACATAGGGTTGACCAAACTTGCAGAAACATGTTTATTTCTGCTGAAAAACATGTTTTGACACTTTCAGCACACTGGGGTTAAGATCTGAGTGTGTGGGCTCTTCTGAGCCTTGTTGCTACATGGGGATTCAGTTGTCTGAAAAAACGCGCTTATTTCGGGCTGAAAACACGTTTTGAAAAGTGTACTGTTACTGCCCCATAACTTTCATGGGGTTGACCAAACTTGCAGAAACATGTTTATTTCTGCTGAAAAACATGTTTTGACACTTTCAGCACACTAGGGTTAAGATCTGAGTGTGTGGGCTCTTCTGAGCCTTGTTGCTACATGGGGATTTCAGTTGTCTGAAAAAACGCGTTTATTTCGGCTGAAAAACACGTTTTGAAAAGTGTACTGTTACTGCCCCATAACTTTCATGGGGTTGACCAAACTTGCAGAAACATGTTTATTTCTGCTGAAAAACATGTTTTGACACTTTCAGCACACTAGGGTTAAGATCTGAGTGTGTGGGCTCTTCTGAGCCTTGTTGCTACATGGGGATTCAGTTGTCTGAAAAAACGCGTTTATTTCGGGCTGAAAACACGTTTTGAAAAGTGTACTGTTACTGCCCCATAACTTACATGGGGTTGACCAAACTTGCAGAAACATGGTTTATTTCTGCTGAAAAACATGTTTTGACACTTTCAGCACACTGGGTTAAGATCTGAGTGTGTGGGCTCTTCTGAGCCTTGTTGCTACATGGGGATTCCAGTTGTCTGAAAAAAACGCGTTTATTTCGGGCTGAAAAACAAGTTTTGAAAAGTGTACTGTTACTGCCCCATAACTTACATGGGGTTGACCAAACTTGCAGAAACATGTTTATTTCTGCTGAAAAACACGTTTTGACCCTTTCTGCACACTGGGGTTAAGATCTGAGTGTGTGGGCTCTTCTGAGCCTTGCTGCTACATGGGTATTCAGTTGTCTGAAAAAACGCGTTTATTTCGGGCTGAAAACACGTTTTGAAAAGTGTACTGTTACTGCCCCATAACTTACATGGGTTGACCAAACTTGCAGAAACATGTTTATTTCTGCTGAAAAACATGTTTTGACACTTTCAGCACACTGGGGTTAAGATCTGAGTGTGTGGGCTCTTCTGAGCCTTGCTGCTACATGGGGATTCAGTTGTCTGAAAAAACGCGTTTATTTCAGGGCTGAAAAACACGTTTTGCAGAGTGTACTGTTACTGCCCCATAACTTACATGGGGTTGACCAAACTTGCAGAAACATGTTTTATTTCTGCTGAAAAACACGTTTTGACCCTTTCTGCACACTGGGGTTAAGAGCTGAGTGTGTGGGCTCTTCTGAGACTTGCTGCTACATGGGTACTCAGTTGTCTGAAAAAACGCGTTTATTTCGGGCTGAAAAACACGTTTTGAAAAGTGTACTGTTACTGCACCATAACTTACATGGGGTTGACCAAACTTGCAGAAACATGTTTATTTCTGCTGAAAAACATGTTTGACACTTTCAGCACACTGGGGTTAAGATCTGAGTGTGTGGCTCTTCTGAGCCTTGTTGCTACATGGGGATTCAGTTGTCTGAAAAAACGCGTTTATTTCGGGCTGAAAAACACGTTTTGAAAAGTGTACTGTTACTGCCCCATAACTACATGGGGTTGACCAAACTTGCAGAGAAACATGTTTATTTCTGCTGAAACATGTTTTGACACTTTCAGCACACTGGGGTTAAGATCTGAGTGTGTGGGCTCTTCTGAGCCTTGTTGCTACATGGGATTCAGTTGTCTGAAAAAACGCGGTTTATTTCGGGCTGAAAAACACGTTTTGAAAAGTGTACTGTTACTGCCCCATAACTTACATGGGGTTGACCAAACTTGCAGAACATGTTTATTCTGCTGAAAAACATGTTTTGACACTTTCAGCACACTAGGGTTAAGATCTGACTGTGTGGGCTCTTCTGAGCCTTGTGCTACATGGGGATTCAGTTGTCTGAAAAAACGCGTTTATTTCGGGCTGAAAACACTTTTTGAAAAGTGTACTGTTACTGCCCCATAACTTACATGGGGGTTGACCAAACTTGCAGAAACATGTTTATTTCTGCTGAAAAACATGTTTTGACACTTTCAGCACACTGGGGTTAGATCTGAGTGTGTGGGCTCTTCTGAGCCTTGTTGCTACATGGGGATTCAGTTGTCTGAAAAAACGCGTTTATTTCGGGCTGAAAAACACGTTTTGAAAAGTGTACTGTTACTGCCCCATAACTTACATGGGGTTGACCAAACTTGCAGAAACATGTTTAATTTCTGCTGAAAAACATGTTTTGGACACTTTCAGCACACTGGGGTTAAGATCTGAGTGTGTGGGCTCTTCTGAGCCTTGTTGCTACATGGGGATTCAGTTGTCTGAAAAAACGCGTTTATTTCGGGCTGAAAACACGTTTTGAAAAGTGTACTGTTACTGCCCCATAACTTACATGGGGTTGACCAAACTTGCAGAACATGTTTATTTCTGCTGAAAAACATGTTTTGACACTTTTCAGCACACTGGGGTTAAGATCTGAGTGTGTGGGCTCTTCTGAGCCTTGTTGCTACCTGGGGGATTCCAGTTGTCTGAAAAAACGCGTTTATTTCGGGCTGAAAAACACGTTTGAAAGTGTACTGTTACTGCCCCATAACTTACATGGGTTGACCAAACTTGCAGAAACATGTTTATTTCTGCTGAAGAAACACGTTTTGACCTTTCTGCACACTGGGGTTAAGATCTGAGTGGTGTGGGCTCTTCTGAGCTTGCTGCTACATGGGTAGTCAGTTGTCTGAAAAAACGCGTTTATTTC
>NW_027167796.1:0-130399 GCF_040954835.1 Lepisosteus oculatus | reverse complement strand
GGGGATTCAGTTGTCTGAAAAAACGCGTTTATTTCGGGCTGAAAAACACGTTTGAAAAGTTACTGTTACTGCCCCATAACTTACATGGGGTTGACCAAACTTGCAGAAACATGTTTATTTCTGCTGAAAAACATGTTTTGACCCTTTCTGCACACTGGGGTTAAGAGCTGAGTGTGTGGGCTCTTCTGAGACTTGCTGCTACATAGGGATTCAGTTGTCTGAAAAACGCGTTTATTTCGGGCTGAAAAACACGTTTTGAAAAGTGTACTGTTACTGCCCCATAACTTACATGGGGTTGACCAAACCTGCAGAAACATGTTTATTTCTGCTGAAAAACATGTTTTGACACTTTCAGCACACTGGGGTTAAGATCTGAGTGTGTGGGCTCTTCTGAGCCTTGCTGCTACATGGGGATTCAGTTGTCTGAAAAAAACGCGTTTATTTCGGGCTGAAAAACACGTTTTGAAAAGTGTACTGTTACTGCCCCATAACTTACATGGGGTTGACCAAACTTGCAGAAACATGTTTATTTCTGCTGAAAAACACGTTTTGACCCTTTCTGCACACTGGGGTTAAGATCTGAGTGTGTGGGCTCTTCTGAGCCTTGCTGCTACATGGGTATTCAGTTGTCTGAAAAAACGCGTTTATTTCGGGCTGAAAAACACGTTTTGAAAAGTGTACTGTTACTGCCCCATAACTTACATGGGGTTGACCAAACTTGCAGAAACATGTTTATTTCTGCTGAAAAACATGTTTTGAACCTTTCTGCACACTGGGGTTAAGATCTGAGTGTGTGGGCTCTTCTGAGCCTTGTTGCTACATGGGGATTCAGTTGTCTGAAAAAACGCGTTTATTTCGGGCTGAAAAACACGTTTTGCAGAGTGTACTGTTACTGCCCCATAACTTACATGGGTTGACCAAACTTGCAGAAACATGTTTATTTCTGCTGAAAAACATGTTTTGACACTTTCAGCACACTGGGGTTAAGATCTGAGTGTGTGGGCTCTTCTGAGCCTTGCTGCTACATGGGGATTCAGTTGTCTGAAAAAACGCGTTTATTTCGGGCTGAAAAACACGTTTTGCAGAGTGTACTGTTACTGCCCCATAACTTACATGGGGTTGACCAAACTTGCAGAAACATGTTTATTTCTGCTGAAAAACATGTTTTGACACTTTCAGCACACTGGGGTTAAGATCTGAGTGTGTGGGCTCTTCTGAGCCTTGCTGCTACATGGGGATTCAGTTGTCTGAAAAAACGCGTTTATTTCGGGCTGAAAAACACGTTTTGAAAGTGTACTGTTACTGCCCCATAACTTACATGGGGTTGACCAAACTTGCAGAAACATGTTTATTTCTGCTGAAAAACATGTTTTGACCCTTTCTGCACACTGGGGTTAAGATCTGAGTGTGTGGGCTCTTCTGAGCCTTGTTGCTACATGGGATTCAGTTGTCTGAAAAAACGCGTTTATTTCGGGCTGAAAAACACGTTTTGAAAAGTGTACTGTTACTGCCCCATAACTTACATGGGGTTGACCAAACTTGCAGAAACATGTTTATTTCTGCTGAAAAACATGTTTTGACCCTTTCTGCACACTGGGGTTAAGAGCTGAGTGTGTGGGCTCTTCTGAGACTTGCTGCTACATAGGGATTCAGTTGTCTGAAAAAACGCGTTTATTTCGGGCTGAAAAACACGTTTTGAAAGTGTACTGTTACTGCCCCATAACTTACATGGGGTTGACCAAACCTGCAGAAACATGTTTATTTCTGCTGAAAACATGTTTTGACACTTTCAGCACACTGGGGTTAAGATCTGAGTGTGTGGGCTCTTCTGAGCCTTGCTGCTACATGGGGATTCAGTTGTCTGAAAAAAAGCGTTTATTTCGGCTGAAAACACGTTTGAAAAGTGTACTGTTACTGCCCCATAACTTACATGGGGTTGACCAAACTTGCAGAAACATGTTTATTTCTGCTGAAAAACACGTTTTGACCCTTTCTGCACACTGGGGTTAAGATTTGAGTGTGTGGGCTCTTCTGAGCCTTGCTGCTACATGGGTATTCAGTTGTCTGAAAAAACGCGTTATTTCGGGCTGAAAAATACGTTTTGAAAAGTGTACTGTTACTGCCCCATAACTTACATGGGGTTGACCAAACTTGCAGAAACATGTTTATTTCTGCTGAAAAACATGTTTTGAACCTTTCAGCACACTGGGGTTAAGATCTGAGTGTGTGGGCTCTTCTGAGCCTTGCTGCTACATGGGGATTCAGTTGTCTGAAAAAACGCGTTTATTTCGGGCTGAAAAACACGTTTTGCAGAGTGTACTGTTACTGCCCCATAACTTACATGGGGTTGACCAAACTTGCAGAAACATGTTTATTTCTGCTGAAAAAACATGTTTTGACCCTTTCTGCACACTGGGGTTAAGAGCTGAGTGTGTGGGCTCTTCTGAGACTTGCTGCTACATAGGGATTCAGTTGTCTGAAAAAACGCGTTTATTTCGGGCTGAAAAACACGTTTTGAAAAGTGTACTGTTACTGCCCCATAACTTACATGGGGTTGACCAAACCTGCAGAAACATGTTTATTTCTGCTGAAAAACATGTCTTGACACTTTCAGCACACTGGGGTTAAGATCTGAGTGTGTGGGCTCTTCTGAGCCTTGTTGCTACATGGGGATTCAGTTGTCTGAAAAACGCGTTTATTTCGGGCTGAAAAACACGTTTTGCAGAGTGTACTGTTACTGCCCCATAACTTACATGGGTTGACCAAACTTGCAGAAACATGTTTATTTCTGCTGAAAAACACGTTTTGACCCTTTCTGCACACTGGGGTTAAGATCTGAGTGTGTGGGCTCTTCTGAGCCTTGCTGCTACATGGGTATTCAGTTGTCTGAAAAAACGCGTTTATTTCGGGCTGAAAAACACGTTTTGAAAAGTGTACTGTTACTGCCCCATAACTTACATGGGGTTGACCAAACTTGCAGAAACATGTTTATTTCTGCTGAAAAACATGTTTTGACCCTTTCTGCACACTGGGTTAAGATCTGAGTGTGTGGGCTCTTCTGAGCCTTGCTGCTACATGGGTATTCAGTTGTCTGAAAAAACGCGTTTATTTCGGGCTGAAAAACACGTTTTGCAGAGTGTACTGTTACTGCCCCATAACTTACATGGGGTTGACCAAACTTGCAGAAACATGTTTATTTCTGCTGAAAACATGTTTGACACTTTCAGCACACTGGGGTTAAGATCTGAGTGTGTGGGCTCTTCTGAGCCTTGTTGCTACATGGGGATTCAGTTGTCTGAAAAAACGCGTTTATTTCGGGCTGAAAAACACGTTTTGAAAGTGTACTGTTACTGCCCCATAACTTACATGGGGTTGACCAAACCTGCAGAAACATGTTTATTTCTGCTGAAAAACATGTCTTGACACTTTCAGCACACTGGGGTTAAGATCTGAGTGTGTGGGCTCTTCTGAGCCTTGTTGCTACATGGGGATTCAGTTGTCTGAAAAAACGCGTTTATTTCGGGCTGAAAAACACGTTTTGAAAAGTGTACTGTTACTGCCCCATAACTTACATGGGGTTGACCAAACTTGCAGAAACATGTTTATTTCTGCTGAAAAACATGTTTTGACCCTTTCTGCACACTGGGGTTAAGATCTGAGTGTGTGGGCTCTTCTGAGCCTTGCTGCTACATGGGTATTCAGTTGTCTGAAAAAACGCGTTTATTTCGGGCTGAAAAACACGTTTTGAAAAGTGTACTGTTACTGCCCCATAACTTACATGGGGTTGACCAAACTTGCAGAAACATGTTTATTTCTGCTGAAAAACATGTTTTGACCTTTCTGCACACTGGGGTTAAGATCTGAGTGTGTGGGCTCTTCTGAGCCTTGCTGCTACATGGGTATTCAGTTGTCTGAAAAAACGCGTTTATTTCGGGCTGAAAAACACGTTTTGAAAAGTGTACTGTTACTGCCCCATAACTTACATGGGGTTGACCAAACTTGCAGAAACATGTTTATTTCTGCTGAAAAACATGTTTTGACACTTTCAGCACACTGGGGTTAAGATCTGAGTGTGTGGGCTCTTCTGAGCCTTGCTGCTACATGGGGATTCAGTTGTCTGAAAAAACGCGTTTATTTCGGGCTGAAAAATACGTTTTGAAAAGTGTACTGTTACTGCCCCATAACTTACATGGGGTTGACCCAAACTTGCAGAAACATGTTTATTTCTGCTGAAAAACATGTTTTGAACCTTTCAGCACACTGGGTTAAGATCTGAGTGTGTGGGCTCTTCTGAGCCTTGCTGCTACATGGGGATTCAGTTGTCTGAAAAAACGCGTTTATTTCGGGCTGAAAAACACGTTTTGCAGAGTGTACTGTTACTGCCCCATAACTTACATGGGGTTGACCAAACTTGCAGAAACATGTTTATTTCTGCTGAAAAACATGTTTTGACCCTTTCTGCACACTGGGGTTAAGAGCTGAGTGTGTGGGCTCTTCTGAGGACTTGCTGCTACATAGGGATTCAGTTGTCTGAAAAAACGCGTTTATTTCGGGCTGAAAAACACGTTTTGAAAAGTGTACTGTTACTGCCCCATAACTTACATGGGGTTGACCAAACCTGCAGAAACATGTTTATTTCTGCTGAAAAACATGTCTTGACACTTTCAGCACACTGGGGTTAAGATCTGAGTGTGTGGGCTCTTCTGAGCCTTGTTGCTACATGGGATTCAGTTGTCTGAAAAAACGCGTTTATTTCGGGCTGAAAAACACGTTTTGCAGAGTGTACTGTTACTGCCCCATAACTTACATGGGGTTGACCAAACTTGCAGAAACATGTTTATTTCTGCTGAAAAACACGTTTTGACCCTTTCTGCACACTGGGTTAAGATCTGAGTGTGTGGGCTCTTCTGAGCCTTGCTGCTACATGGGTATTCAGTTGTCTGAAAAAACGCGTTTATTTCGGGCTGAAAAACACGTTTTGAAAAGTGTACTGTTACTGCCCAATAACTTACATGGGGTTGACCAAACTTGCAGAAACATGTTTATTTCTGCTGAAAAACATGTTTTGACCCTTTCTGCACACTGGGGTTAAGATCTGAGTGTGTGGGCTCTTCTGAGCCTTGCTGCTACATGGGTATTCAGTTGTCTGAAAAACGCGTTTATTTCGGGCTGAAAAACACGTTTTGAAAAGTGTACTGTTACTGCCCCATAACTTACATGGGGTTGACCAAACTTGCAGAAACATGTTTATTTCTGCTGAAAAACATGTTTTGACACTTTCAGCACACTGGGGTTAAGATCTGAGTGTGTGGGCTCTTCTGAGCCTTGTTGCTACATGGGGATTCAGTTGTCTGAAAAAACGCGTTTATTTCGGGCTGAAAAACACGTTTTGAAAAGTGTACTGTTACTGCCCCATAACTTACATGGGGTTGACCAAACTTGCAGAAACATGTTTATTTCTGCTGAAAAACATGTTTTGACACTTTCAGCACACTGGGGTTAAGATCTGAGTGTGTGGGCTCTTCTGAGCCTTGTTGCTACATGGGGATTCAGTTGTCTGAAAAAACGCGTTTATTTCGGGCTGAAAAACACGTTTTGAAAAGTGTACTGTTACTGCCCCATAACTTACATGGGGTTGACCAAACTTGCAGAAACATGTTTATTTCTGCTGAAAAACATGTTTTGACACTTTCAGCACACTGGGGTTAAGATCTGAGTGTGTGGGCTCTTCTGAGCCTTGCTGCTACATGGGGATTCAGTTGTCTGAAAAAACGCGTTTATTTCGGGCTGAAAAACACGTTTTGAAAAGTGTACTGTTACTGCCCCATAACTTACATGGGGTTGACCAAACTTGCAGAAACATGTTTATTTCTGCTGAAAAACATGTTTTGACACTTTCAGCACACTGGGGTTAAGATCTGAGTGTGTGGGCTCTTCTGAGCCTTGTTGCTACATGGGGATTCAGTTGTCTGAAAAAACGCGTTTATTTCGGGCTGAAAAACACGTTTTGAAAGTGTACTGTTACTGCCCCATAACTTACATGGGGTTGACCAAACTTGCAGAAACATGTTTATTTCTGCTGAAAAACATGTTTTGACACTTTCAGCACACTGGGGTTAAGATCTGAGTGTGTGGGCTCTTCTGAGCCTTGTTGCTACATGGGGATTCAGTTGTCTGAAAAAACGCGTTTATTTCGGGCTGAAAAACACGTTTTGAAAAGTGTACTGTTACTGCCCCATAACTTACATGGGGTTGACCAAACTTGCAGAAACATGTTTATTTCTGCTGAAAAACATGTTTTGACACTTTCAGCACACTGGGGTTAAGATCTGAGTGTGTGGGCTCTTCTGAGCCTTGCTGCTACATGGGGATTCAGTTGTCTGAAAAAACGCGTTTATTTCGGGCTGAAAAACACGTTTTGAAAAGTGTACTGTTACTGCCCCATAACTTACATGGGGTTGACCAAACTTGCAGAAACATGTTTATTTCTGCTGAAAAACATGTTTTGACACTTTCAGCACACTGGGGTTAAGATCTGAGTGTGTGGGCTCTTCTGAGCCTTGCTGCTACATGGGGATTCAGTTGTCTGAAAAAACGCGTTTATTTCGGGCTGAAAAACACGTTTTGCAGAGTGTACTGTTACTGCCCCATAACTTACATGGGGTTGACCAAACTTGCAGAAACATGTTTATTTCTGCTGAAAAACATGTTTTGACACTTTCAGCACACTGGGGTTAAGATCTGAGTGTGTGGGCTCTTCTGAGCCTTGCTGCTACATGGGGATTCAGTTGTCTGAAAAAACGCGTTTATTTCGGGCTGAAAAACACGTTTTGAAAAGTGTACTGTTACTGCCCCATAACTTACATGGGGTTGACCAAACTTGCAGAAACATGTTTATTTCTGCTGAAAAACATGTTTTGACCCTTTCTGCACACTGGGGTTAAGATCTGAGTGTGTGGGCTCTTCTGAGCCTTGTTGCTACATGGGGATTCAGTTGTCTGAAAAAACGCGTTTATTTCGGGCTGAAAAACACGTTTTGAAAAGTGTACTGTTACTGCCCCATAACTTACATGGGGTTGACCAAACTTGCAGAAACATGTTTATTTCTGCTGAAAAACATGTTTTGACCCTTTCTGCACACTGGGGTTAAGAGCTGAGTGTGTGGGCTCTTCTGAGACTTGCTGCTACATAGGGATTCAGTTGTCTGAAAAAACGCGTTTATTTCGGGCTGAAAAACACGTTTTGAAAAGTGTACTGTTACTGCCCCATAACTTACATGGGGTTGACCAAACCTGCAGAAACATGTTTATTTCTGCTGAAAAACATGTTTTGACACTTTCAGCACACTGGGGTTAAGATCTGAGTGTGTGGGCTCTTCTGAGCCTTGCTGCTACATGGGGATTCAGTTGTCTGAAAAAAACGCGTTTATTTCGGGCTGAAAAACACGTTTTGAAAAGTGTACTGTTACTGCCCCATAACTTACATGGGGTTGACCAAACTTGCAGAAACATGTTTATTTCTGCTGAAAAACACGTTTTGACCCTTTCTGCACACTGGGGTTAAGATCTGAGTGTGTGGGCTCTTCTGAGCCTTGCTGCTACATGGGTATTCAGTTGTCTGAAAAAACGCGTTTATTTCGGGCTGAAAAACACGTTTTGAAAAGTGTACTGTTACTGCCCCATAACTTACATGGGGTTGACCAAACTTGCAGAAACATGTTTATTTCTGCTGAAAAACATGTTTTGAACCTTTCTGCACACTGGGGTTAAGATCTGAGTGTGTGGGCTCTTCTGAGCCTTGTTGCTACATGGGGATTCAGTTGTCTGAAAAAACGCGTTTATTTCGGGCTGAAAAACACGTTTTGAAAAGTGTACTGTTACTGCCCCATAACTTACATGGGGTTGACCAAACTTGCAGAAACATGTTTATTTCTGCTGAAAAACACGTTTTGACACTTTCAGCACACTGGGGTTAAGATCTGAGTGTGTGGGCTCTTCTGAGCCTTGTTGCTACATGGGGATTCAGTTGTCTGAAAAAACGCGTTTATTTCGGGCTGAAAAACACGTTTTGAAAAGTGTACTGTTACTGCCCCATAACTTACATGGGGTTGACCAAACTTGCAGAAACATGTTTATTTCTGCTGAAAAACATGTTTTGACACTTTCAGCACACTGGGGTTAAGATCTGAGTGTGTGGGCTCTTCTGAGCCTTGTTGCTACATGGGGATTCAGTTGTCTGAAAAAACGCGTTTATTTCGGGCTGAAAACACGTTTTGAAAAGTGTACTGTTACTGCCCCATAACTTACATGGGGTTGACCAAACTTGCAGAAACATGTTTATTTCTGCTGAAAAACATGTTTTGACCCTTTCTGCACACTGGGGTTAAGATCTGAGTGTGTGGGCTCTTCTGAGCCTTGCTGCTACATGGGTATTCAGTTGTCTGAAAAAACGCGTTTATTTCGGGCTGAAAAACACGTTTTGAAAAGTGTACTGTTACTGCCCCATAACTTACATGGGGTTGACCAAACTTGCAGAAACATGTTTATTTCTGCTGAAAAACATGTTTTGACACTTTCAGCACACTGGGGTTAAGATCTGAGTGTGTGGGCTCTTCTGAGCCTTGTTGCTACATGGGGATTCAGTTGTCTGAAAAAACGCGTTTATTTCGGGCTGAAAAACACGTTTTGAAAAGTGTACTGTTACTGCCCCATAACTTACATGGGGTTGACCAAACTTGCAGAAACATGTTTATTTCTGCTGAAAAACATGTTTTGACACTTTCAGCACACTGGGGTTAAGATCTGAGTGTGTGGGCTCTTCTGAGCCTTGTTGCTACATGGGGATTCAGTTGTCTGAAAAAACGCGTTTATTTCGGGCTGAAAAACACGTTTTGAAAAGTGTACTGTTACTGCCCCATAACTTACATGGGGTTGACAAACTTGCAGAAACATGTTTATTTCTGCTGAAAAACATGTTTTGACACTTTCAGCACACTGGGGTTAAGATCTGAGTGTGTGGGCTCTTCTGAGCCTTGTTGCTACATGGGGATTCAGTTGTCTGAAAAAACGCGTTTATTTCGGGCTGAAAAACACGTTTTGAAAAGTGTACTGTTACTGCCCCATAACTTACATGGGGTTGACCAAACTTGCAGAAACATGTTTATTTCTGCTGAAAAACATGTTTTGACACTTTCAGCACACTGGGGTTAAGATCTGAGTGTGTGGGCTCTTCTGAGCCTTGCTGCTACATGGGGATTCAGTTGTCTGAAAAAAACGCGTTTATTTCGGGCTGAAAAACACGTTTTGAAAAGTGTACTGTTACTGCCCCATAACTTACATGGGGTTGACCAAACTTGCAGAAACATGTTTATTTCTGCTAAAAAACATGTTTTGACACTTTCAGCACACTGGGGTTAAGATCTGAGTGTGTGGGCTCTTCTGAGCCTTGCTGCTACATGGGGATTCAGTTGTCTGAAAAACGCGTTTATTTCGGGCTGAAAAACACGTTTTGAAAAGTGTACTGTTACTGCCCCATAACTTACATGGGGTTGACCAAACTTGCAGAAACATGTTTATTTCTGCTGAAAAACATGTTTTGACACTTTCAGCACACTGGGGTTAAGATCTGAGTGTGTGGGCTCTTCTGAGCCTTGCTGCTACATGGGGATTCAGTTGTCTGAAAAAACGCGTTTATTTCGGGCTGAAAAACACGTTTTGCAGAGTGTACTGTTACTGCCCCATAACTTACATGGGGTTGACCAAACTTGCAGAAACATGTTTATTTCTGCTGAAAAACATGTTTTGACACTTTCAGCACACTGGGGTTAAGATCTGAGTGTGTGGGCTCTTCTGAGCCTTGTTGCTACATGGGATTCAGTTGTCTGAAAAAACGCGTTTATTTCGGGCTGAAAAACACGTTTTGAAAAGTGTACTGTTACTGCCCCATAACTTACATGGGGTTGACCAAACCTGCAGAAACATGTTTATTTCTGCTGAAAAACATGTCTTGACACTTTCAGCACACTGGGGTTAAGATCTGAGTGTGTGGGCTCTTCTGAGCCTTGTTGCTACATGGGGATTCAGTTGTCTGAAAAAACGCGTTTATTTCGGGCTGAAAAACACGTTTTGAAAAGTGTACTGTTACTGCCCCATAACTTACATGGGGTTGACCAAACTTGCAGAAACATGTTTATTTCTGCTGAAAAACATGTTTTGACCCTTTCTGCACACTGGGGTTAAGATCTGAGTGTGTGGGCTCTTCTGAGCCTTGCTGCTACATGGGTATTCAGTTGTCTGAAAAAACGCGTTTATTTCGGGCTGAAAAACACGTTTTGAAAAGTGTACTGTTACTGCCCCATAACTTACATGGGGTTGACCAAACTTGCAGAAACATGTTTATTTCTGCTGAAAAACATGTTTTGACCCTTTCTGCACACTGGGGTTAAGATCTGAGTGTGTGGGCTCTTCTGAGCCTTGCTGCTACATGGGTATTCAGTTGTCTGAAAAAACGCGTTTATTTCGGGCTGAAAAACACGTTTTGAAAAGTGTACTGTTACTGCCCCATAACTTACATGGGGTTGACCAAACTTGCAGAAACATGTTTATTTCTGCTGAAAAACATGTTTTGACACTTTCAGCACACTGGGGTTAAGATCTGAGTGTGTGGGCTCTTCTGAGCCTTGCTGCTACATGGGGATTCAGTTGTCTGAAAAAACGCGTTTATTTCGGGCTGAAAAATACGTTTTGAAAAGTGTACTGTTACTGCCCCATAACTTACATGGGGTTGACCAAACTTGCAGAAACATGTTTATTTCTGCTGAAAAACATGTTTTGAACCTTTCAGCACACTGGGGTTAAGATCTGAGTGTGTGGGCTCTTCTGAGCCTTGCTGCTACATGGGGATTCAGTTGTCTGAAAAACGCGTTTATTTCGGGCTGAAAAACACGTTTTGCAGAGTGTACTGTTACTGCCCCATAACTTACATGGGGTTGACCAAACTTGCAGAAACATGTTTATTTCTGCTGAAAAACATGTTTTGACCCTTTCTGCACACTGGGGTTAAGAGCTGAGTGTGTGGGCTCTTCTGAGACTTGCTGCTACATAGGGATTCAGTTGTCTGAAAAAACGCGTTTATTTCGGGCTGAAAAACACGTTTTGAAAAGTGTACTGTTACTGCCCCATAACTTACATGGGGTTGACCAAACCTGCAGAAACATGTTTATTTCTGCTGAAAAACATGTCTTGACACTTTCAGCACACTGGGGTTAAGATCTGAGTGTGTGGGCTCTTCTGAGCCTTGTTGCTACATGGGGATTCAGTTGTCTGAAAAAACGCGTTTATTTCGGGCTGAAAAACACGTTTTGCAGAGTGTACTGTTACTGCCCCATAACTTACATGGGGTTGACCAAACTTGCAGAAACATGTTTATTTCTGCTGAAAAACACGTTTTGACCCTTTCTGCACACTGGGGTTAAGATCTGAGTGTGTGGGCTCTTCTGAGCCTTGCTGCTACATGGGTATTCAGTTGTCTGAAAAAACGCGTTTATTTCGGGCTGAAAAACACGTTTTGAAAAGTGTACTGTTACTGCCCAATAACTTACATGGGGTTGACCAAACTTGCAGAAACATGTTTATTTCTGCTGAAAAACATGTTTTGACCCTTTCTGCACACTGGGGTTAAGATCTGAGTGTGTGGGCTCTTCTGAGCCTTGCTGCTACATGGGTATTCAGTTGTCTGAAAAAACGCGTTTATTTCGGGCTGA
This sequence comes from Lepisosteus oculatus, assembly GCF_040954835.1. Classification (NCBI taxonomy): domain Eukaryota; kingdom Metazoa; phylum Chordata; class Actinopteri; order Semionotiformes; family Lepisosteidae; genus Lepisosteus; species Lepisosteus oculatus. The sequence continues at coordinate 118,638 of NW_027167796.1, read as the reverse complement.
AAAACACGTTTTGAAAAGTGTACTGTTACTGCCCCATAACTTACATGGGGTTGACCAAACTTGCAGAAACATGTTTATTTCTGCTGAAAAACATGTTTTGACACTTTCAGCACACTGGGGTTAAGATCTGAGTGTGTGGGCTCTTCTGAGCCTTGTTGCTACATGGGGATTCAGTTGTCTGAAAAAACGCGTTTATTTCGGGCTGAAAAACACGTTTTGAAAAGTGTACTGTTACTGCCCCATAACTTACATGGGGTTGACCAAACTTGCAGAAACATGTTTATTTCTGCTGAAAAACATGTTTTGACACTTTCAGCACACTGGGGTTAAGATCTGAGTGTGTGGGCTCTTCTGAGCCTTGTTGCTACATGGGGATTCAGTTGTCTGAAAAAACGCGTTTATTTCGGGCTGAAAAACACGTTTTGAAAAGTGTACTGTTACTGCCCCATAACTTACATGGGGTTGACCAAACTTGCAGAAACATGTTTATTTCTGCTGAAAAACATGTTTTGACACTTTCAGCACACTGGGGTTAAGATCTGAGTGTGTGGGCTCTTCTGAGCCTTGCTGCTACATGGGGATTCAGTTGTCTGAAAAAACGCGTTTATTTCGGGCTGAAAAACACGTTTTGAAAAGTGTACTGTTACTGCCCCATAACTTACATGGGGTTGACCAAACTTGCAGAAACATGTTTATTTCTGCTGAAAAACATGTTTTGACACTTTCAGCACACTGGGGTTAAGATCTGAGTGTGTGGGCTCTTCTGAGCCTTGTTGCTACATGGGGATTCAGTTGTCTGAAAAAACGCGTTTATTTCGGGCTGAAAAACACGTTTTGAAAAGTGTACTGTTACTGCCCCATAACTTACATGGGGTTGACCAAACTTGCAGAAACATGTTTATTTCTGCTGAAAAACATGTTTTGACACTTTCAGCACACTGGGGTTAAGATCTGAGTGTGTGGGCTCTTCTGAGCCTTGCTGCTACATGGGGATTCAGTTGTCTGAAAAAACGCGTTTATTTCGGGCTGAAAAACACGTTTTGAAAAGTGTACTGTTACTGCCCCATAACTTACATGGGGTTGACCAAACTTGCAGAAACATGTTTATTTCTGCTGAAAAACATGTTTTGACACTTTCAGCACACTGGGGTTAAGATCTGAGTGTGTGGGCTCTTCTGAGCCTTGCTGCTACATGGGGATTCAGTTGTCTGAAAAAACGCGTTTATTTCGGGCTGAAAAACACGTTTTGCAGAGTGTACTGTTACTGCCCCATAACTTACATGGGGTTGACCAAACTTGCAGAAACATGTTTATTTCTGCTGAAAAACATGTTTTGACACTTTCAGCACACTGGGGTTAAGATCTGAGTGTGTGGGCTCTTCTGAGCCTTGCTGCTACATGGGGATTCAGTTGTCTGAAAAAACGCGTTTATTTCGGGCTGAAAAACACGTTTTGAAAAGTGTACTGTTACTGCCCCATAACTTACATGGGGTTGACCAAACTTGCAGAAACATGTTTATTTCTGCTGAAAAACATGTTTTGACCCTTTCTGCACACTGGGGTTAAGATCTGAGTGTGTGGGCTCTTCTGAGCCTTGTTGCTACATGGGGATTCAGTTGTCTGAAAAAACGCGTTTATTTCGGGCTGAAAAACACGTTTTGAAAAGTGTACTGTTACTGCCCCATAACTTACATGGGGTTGACCAAACTTGCAGAAACATGTTTATTTCTGCTGAAAAACATGTTTTGACACTTTCAGCACACTGGGGTTAAGATCTGAGTGTGTGGGCTCTTCTGAGCCTTGTTGCTACATGGGGATTCAGTTGTCTGAAAAAACGCGTTTATTTCGGGCTGAAAAACACGTTTTGAAAAGTGTACTGTTACTGCCCCATAACTTACATGGGGTTGACCAAACTTGCAGAAACATGTTTATTTCTGCTGAAAAACATGTTTTGACACTTTCAGCACACTGGGGTTAAGATCTGAGTGTGTGGGCTCTTCTGAGCCTTGCTGCTACATGGGGATTCAGTTGTCTGAAAAAACGCGTTTATTTCGGGCTGAAAAACACGTTTTGAAAAGTGTACTGTTACTGCCCCATAACTTACATGGGGTTGACCAAACTTGCAGAAACATGTTTATTTCTGCTAAAAAACATGTTTTGACACTTTCAGCACACTGGGGTTAAGATCTGAGTGTGTGGGCTCTTCTGAGCCTTGCTGCTACATGGGGATTCAGTTGTCTGAAAAAACGCGTTTATTTCGGGCTGAAAAACACGTTTTGAAAAGTGTACTGTTACTGCCCCATAACTTACATGGGGTTGACCAAACTTGCAGAAACATGTTTATTTCTGCTGAAAAACATGTTTTGACACTTTCAGCACACTGGGGTTAAGATCTGAGTGTGTGGGCTCTTCTGAGCCTTGCTGCTACATGGGGATTCAGTTGTCTGAAAAAACGCGTTTATTTCGGGCTGAAAAACACGTTTTGCAGAGTGTACTGTTACTGCCCCATAACTTACATGGGGTTGACCAAACTTGCAGAAACATGTTTATTTCTGCTGAAAAACATGTTTTGACACTTTCAGCACACTGGGGTTAAGATCTGAGTGTGTGGGCTCTTCTGAGCCTTGTTGCTACATGGGGATTCAGTTGTCTGAAAAAACGCGTTTATTTCGGGCTGAAAAACACGTTTTGAAAAGTGTACTGTTACTGCCCCATAACTTACATGGGGTTGACCAAACCTGCAGAAACATGTTTATTTCTGCTGAAAAACATGTCTTGACACTTTCAGCACACTGGGGTTAAGATCTGAGTGTGTGGGCTCTTCTGAGCCTTGTTGCTACATGGGGATTCAGTTGTCTGAAAAAACGCGTTTATTTCGGGCTGAAAAACACGTTTTGAAAAGTGTACTGTTACTGCCCCATAACTTACATGGGGTTGACCAAACTTGCAGAAACATGTTTATTTCTGCTGAAAAACATGTTTTGACCCTTTCTGCACACTGGGGTTAAGATCTGAGTGTGTGGGCTCTTCTGAGCCTTGCTGCTACATGGGTATTCAGTTGTCTGAAAAAACGCGTTTATTTCGGGCTGAAAAACACGTTTTGAAAAGTGTACTGTTACTGCCCCATAACTTACATGGGGTTGACCAAACTTGCAGAAACATGTTTATTTCTGCTGAAAAACATGTTTTGACCCTTTCTGCACACTGGGGTTAAGATCTGAGTGTGTGGGCTCTTCTGAGCCTTGCTGCTACATGGGTATTCAGTTGTCTGAAAAAACGCGTTTATTTCGGGCTGAAAAACACGTTTTGAAAAGTGTACTGTTACTGCCCCATAACTTACATGGGGTTGACCAAACTTGCAGAAACATGTTTATTTCTGCTGAAAAACATGTTTTGACACTTTCAGCACACTGGGGTTAAGATCTGAGTGTGTGGGCTCTTCTGAGCCTTGCTGCTACATGGGGATTCAGTTGTCTGAAAAAACGCGTTTATTTCGGGCTGAAAAATACGTTTTGAAAAGTGTACTGTTACTGCCCCATAACTTACATGGGGTTGACCAAACTTGCAGAAACATGTTTATTTCTGCTGAAAAACATGTTTTGAACCTTTCAGCACACTGGGGTTAAGATCTGAGTGTGTGGGCTCTTCTGAGCCTTGCTGCTACATGGGGATTCAGTTGTCTGAAAAAACGCGTTTATTTCGGGCTGAAAAACACGTTTTGCAGAGTGTACTGTTACTGCCCCATAACTTACATGGGGTTGACCAAACTTGCAGAAACATGTTTATTTCTGCTGAAAAACATGTTTTGACCCTTTCTGCACACTGGGGTTAAGAGCTGAGTGTGTGGGCTCTTCTGAGACTTGCTGCTACATAGGGATTCAGTTGTCTGAAAAAACGCGTTTATTTCGGGCTGAAAAACACGTTTTGAAAAGTGTACTGTTACTGCCCCATAACTTACATGGGGTTGACCAAACCTGCAGAAACATGTTTATTTCTGCTGAAAAACATGTCTTGACACTTTCAGCACACTGGGGTTAAGATCTGAGTGTGTGGGCTCTTCTGAGCCTTGTTGCTACATGGGGATTCAGTTGTCTGAAAAAACGCGTTTATTTCGGGCTGAAAAACACGTTTTGCAGAGTGTACTGTTACTGCCCCATAACTTACATGGGGTTGACCAAACTTGCAGAAACATGTTTATTTCTGCTGAAAAACACGTTTTGACCCTTTCTGCACACTGGGGTTAAGATCTGAGTGTGTGGGCTCTTCTGAGCCTTGCTGCTACATGGGTATTCAGTTGTCTGAAAAAACGCGTTTATTTCGGGCTGAAAAACACGTTTTGAAAAGTGTACTGTTACTGCCCAATAACTTACATGGGGTTGACCAAACTTGCAGAAACATGTTTATTTCTGCTGAAAAACATGTTTTGACCCTTTCTGCACACTGGGGTTAAGATCTGAGTGTGTGGGCTCTTCTGAGCCTTGCTGCTACATGGGTATTCAGTTGTCTGAAAAAACGCGTTTATTTCGGGCTGAAAAACACGTTTTGAAAAGTGTACTGTTACTGCCCCATAACTTACATGGGGTTGACCAAACTTGCAGAAACATGTTTATTTCTGCTGAAAAACATGTTTTGACACTTTCAGCACACTGGGGTTAAGATCTGAGTGTGTGGGCTCTTCTGAGCCTTGTTGCTACATGGGGATTCAGTTGTCTGAAAAAACGCGTTTATTTCGGGCTGAAAAACACGTTTTGAAAAGTGTACTGTTACTGCCCCATAACTTACATGGGGTTGACCAAACTTGCAGAAACATGTTTATTTCTGCTGAAAAACATGTTTTGACACTTTCAGCACACTGGGGTTAAGATCTGAGTGTGTGGGCTCTTCTGAGCCTTGTTGCTACATGGGGATTCAGTTGTCTGAAAAAACGCGTTTATTTCGGGCTGAAAAACACGTTTTGAAAAGTGTACTGTTACTGCCCCATAACTTACATGGGGTTGACCAAACTTGCAGAAACATGTTTATTTCTGCTGAAAAACATGTTTTGACACTTTCAGCACACTGGGGTTAAGATCTGAGTGTGTGGGCTCTTCTGAGCCTTGCTGCTACATGGGGATTCAGTTGTCTGAAAAAACGCGTTTATTTCGGGCTGAAAAACACGTTTTGAAAAGTGTACTGTTACTGCCCCATAACTTACATGGGGTTGACCAAACTTGCAGAAACATGTTTATTTCTGCTGAAAAACATGTTTTGACACTTTCAGCACACTGGGGTTAAGATCTGAGTGTGTGGGCTCTTCTGAGCCTTGTTGCTACATGGGGATTCAGTTGTCTGAAAAAACGCGTTTATTTCGGGCTGAAAAACACGTTTTGAAAAGTGTACTGTTACTGCCCCATAACTTACATGGGGTTGACCAAACTTGCAGAAACATGTTTATTTCTGCTGAAAAACATGTTTTGACACTTTCAGCACACTGGGGTTAAGATCTGAGTGTGTGGGCTCTTCTGAGCCTTGCTGCTACATGGGGATTCAGTTGTCTGAAAAAACGCGTTTATTTCGGGCTGAAAAACACGTTTTGAAAAGTGTACTGTTACTGCCCCATAACTTACATGGGGTTGACCAAACTTGCAGAAACATGTTTATTTCTGCTGAAAAACATGTTTTGACACTTTCAGCACACTGGGGTTAAGATCTGAGTGTGTGGGCTCTTCTGAGCCTTGCTGCTACATGGGGATTCAGTTGTCTGAAAAAACGCGTTTATTTCGGGCTGAAAAACACGTTTTGCAGAGTGTACTGTTACTGCCCCATAACTTACATGGGGTTGACCAAACTTGCAGAAACATGTTTATTTCTGCTGAAAAACATGTTTTGACACTTTCAGCACACTGGGGTTAAGATCTGAGTGTGTGGGCTCTTCTGAGCCTTGCTGCTACATGGGGATTCAGTTGTCTGAAAAAACGCGTTTATTTCGGGCTGAAAAACACGTTTTGAAAAGTGTACTGTTACTGCCCCATAACTTACATGGGGTTGACCAAACTTGCAGAAACATGTTTATTTCTGCTGAAAAACATGTTTTGACCCTTTCTGCACACTGGGGTTAAGATCTGAGTGTGTGGGCTCTTCTGAGCCTTGTTGCTACATGGGGATTCAGTTGTCTGAAAAAACGCGTTTATTTCGGGCTGAAAAACACGTTTTGAAAAGTGTACTGTTACTGCCCCATAACTTACATGGGGTTGACCAAACTTGCAGAAACATGTTTATTTCTGCTGAAAAACATGTTTTGACCCTTTCTGCACACTGGGGTTAAGAGCTGAGTGTGTGGGCTCTTCTGAGACTTGCTGCTACATAGGGATTCAGTTGTCTGAAAAAACGCGTTTATTTCGGGCTGAAAAACACGTTTTGAAAAGTGTACTGTTACTGCCCCATAACTTACATGGGGTTGACCAAACCTGCAGAAACATGTTTATTTCTGCTGAAAAACATGTTTTGACACTTTCAGCACACTGGGGTTAAGATCTGAGTGTGTGGGCTCTTCTGAGCCTTGCTGCTACATGGGGATTCAGTTGTCTGAAAAAAACGCGTTTATTTCGGGCTGAAAAACACGTTTTGAAAAGTGTACTGTTACTGCCCCATAACTTACATGGGGTTGACCAAACTTGCAGAAACATGTTTATTTCTGCTGAAAAACACGTTTTGACCCTTTCTGCACACTGGGGTTAAGATCTGAGTGTGTGGGCTCTTCTGAGCCTTGCTGCTACATGGGTATTCAGTTGTCTGAAAAAACGCGTTTATTTCGGGCTGAAAAACACGTTTTGAAAAGTGTACTGTTACTGCCCCATAACTTACATGGGGTTGACCAAACTTGCAGAAACATGTTTATTTCTGCTGAAAAACATGTTTTGAACCTTTCTGCACACTGGGGTTAAGATCTGAGTGTGTGGGCTCTTCTGAGCCTTGTTGCTACATGGGGATTCAGTTGTCTGAAAAAACGCGTTTATTTCGGGCTGAAAAACACGTTTTGAAAAGTGTACTGTTACTGCCCCATAACTTACATGGGGTTGACCAAACTTGCAGAAACATGTTTATTTCTGCTGAAAAACACGTTTTGACACTTTCAGCACACTGGGGTTAAGATCTGAGTGTGTGGGCTCTTCTGAGCCTTGTTGCTACATGGGGATTCAGTTGTCTGAAAAAACGCGTTTATTTCGGGCTGAAAAACACGTTTTGAAAAGTGTACTGTTACTGCCCCATAACTTACATGGGGTTGACCAAACTTGCAGAAACATGTTTATTTCTGCTGAAAAACATGTTTTGACACTTTCAGCACACTGGGGTTAAGATCTGAGTGTGTGGGCTCTTCTGAGCCTTGCTGCTACATGGGGATTCAGTTGTCTGAAAAAACGCGTTTATTTCGGGCTGAAAAACACGTTTTGAAAAGTGTACTGTTACTGCCCCATAACTTACATGGGGTTGACCAAACTTGCAGAAACATGTTTATTTCTGCTGAAAAACACGTTTTGACCCTTTCTGCACACTGGGGTTAAGATCTGAGTGTGTGGGCTCTTCTGAGCCTTGCTGCTACATGGGTATTCAGTTGTCTGAAAAAACGCGTTTATTTCGGGCTGAAAAACACGTTTTGAAAAGTGTACTGTTACTGCCCCATAACTTACATGGGGTTGACCAAACTTGCAGAAACATGTTTATTTCTGCTAAAAAACATGTTTTCACACTTTCAGCACACTGGGGTTAAGATCTGAGTGTGTGGGCTCTTCTGAGCCTTGCTGCTACATGGGGATTCAGTTGTCTGAAAAAACGCGTTTATTTCGGGCTGAAAAACACGTTTTGAAAAGTGTACTGTTACTGCCCCATAACTTACATGGGGTTGACCAAACTTGCAGAAACATGTTTATTTCTGCTGAAAAACATGTTTTGACACTTTCAGCACACTGGGGTTAAGATCTGAGTGTGTGGGCTCTTCTGAGCCTTGCTGCTACATGGGGATTCAGTTGTCTGAAAAAACGCGTTTATTTCGGGCTGAAAAACACGTTTTGCAGAGTGTACTGTTACTGCCCCATAACTTACATGGGGTTGACCAAACTTGCAGAAACATGTTTATTTCTGCTGAAAAACACGTTTTGACCCTTTCTGCACACTGGGGTTAAGATCTGAGTGTGTGGGCTCTTCTGAGCCTTGCTGCTACATGGGTATTCAGTTGTCTGAAAAAACGCGTTTATTTCGGGCTGAAAAACACGTTTTGAAAAGTGTACTGTTACTGCCCCATAACTTACATGGGGTTGACCAAACTTGCAGAAACATGTTTATTTCTGCTGAAAAACATGTTTTGACACTTTCAGCACACTGGGGTTAAGATCTGAGTGTGTGGGCTCTTCTGAGCCTTGTTGCTACATGGGGATTCAGTTGTCTGAAAAAACGCGTTTATTTCGGGCTGAAAAACACGTTTTGAAAAGTGTACTGTTACTGCCCCATAACTTACATGGGGTTGACCAAACCTGCAGAAACATGTTTATTTCTGCTGAAAAACATGTCTTGACACTTTCAGCACACTGGGGTTAAGATCTGAGTGTGTGGGCTCTTCTGAGCCTTGTTGCTACATGGGGATTCAGTTGTCTGAAAAAACGCGTTTATTTCGGGCTGAAAAACACGTTTTGAAAAGTGTACTGTTACTGCCCCATAACTTACATGGGGTTGACCAAACTTGCAGAAACATGTTTATTTCTGCTGAAAAACATGTTTTGACCCTTTCTGCACACTGGGGTTAAGATCTGAGTGTGTGGGCTCTTCTGAGCCTTGCTGCTACATGGGTATTCAGTTGTCTGAAAAAACGCGTTTATTTCGGGCTGAAAAACACGTTTTGAAAAGTGTACTGTTACTGCCCCATAACTTACATGGGGTTGACCAAACTTGCAGAAACATGTTTATTTCTGCTGAAAAACATGTTTTGACACTTTCAGCACACTGGGGTTAAGATCTGAGTGTGTGGGCTCTTCTGAGCCTTGTTGCTACATGGGGATTCAGTTGTCTGAAAAAACGCGTTTATTTCGGGCTGAAAAACACGTTTTGAAAAGTGTACTGTTACTGCCCCATAACTTACATGGGGTTGACCAAACTTGCAGAAACATGTTTATTTCTGCTGAAAAACATGTTTTGACACTTTCAGCACACTGGGGTTAAGATCTGAGTGTGTGGGCTCTTCTGAGCCTTGTTGCTACATGGGGATTCAGTTGTCTGAAAAAACGCGTTTATTTCGGGCTGAAAAACACGTTTTGAAAAGTGTACTGTTACTGCCCCATAACTTACATGGGGTTGACCAAACTTGCAGAAACATGTTTATTTCTGCTGAAAAACATGTTTTGACACTTTCAGCACACTGGGGTTAAGATCTGAGTGTGTGGGCTCTTCTGAGCCTTGTTGCTACATGGGGATTCAGTTGTCTGAAAAAACGCGTTTATTTCGGGCTGAAAAACACGTTTTGAAAAGTGTACTGTTACTGCCCCATAACTTACATGGGGTTGACCAAACTTGCAGAAACATGTTTATTTCTGCTGAAAAACATGTTTTGACACTTTCAGCACACTGGGGTTAAGATCTGAGTGTGTGGGCTCTTCTGAGCCTTGCTGCTACATGGGGATTCAGTTGTCTGAAAAAACGCGTTTATTTCGGGCTGAAAAACACGTTTTGAAAAGTGTACTGTTACTGCCCCATAACTTACATGGGGTTGACCAAACTTGCAGAAACATGTTTATTTCTGCTAAAAAACATGTTTTGACACTTTCAGCACACTGGGGTTAAGATCTGAGTGTGTGGGCTCTTCTGAGCCTTGCTGCTACATGGGGATTCAGTTGTCTGAAAAAACGCGTTTATTTCGGGCTGAAAAACACGTTTTGAAAAGTGTACTGTTACTGCCCCATAACTTACATGGGGTTGACCAAACTTGCAGAAACATGTTTATTTCTGCTGAAAAACATGTTTTGACACTTTCAGCACACTGGGGTTAAGATCTGAGTGTGTGGGCTCTTCTGAGCCTTGTTGCTACATGGGGATTCAGTTGTCTGAAAAAACGCGTTTATTTCGGGCTGAAAAACACGTTTTGAAAAGTGTACTGTTACTGCCCCATAACTTACATGGGGTTGACCAAACTTGCAGAAACATGTTTATTTCTGCTGAAAAACATGTTTTGACACTTTCAGCACACTGGGGTTAAGATCTGAGTGTGTGGGCTCTTCTGAGCCTTGTTGCTACATGGGGATTCAGTTGTCTGAAAAAACGCGTTTATTTCGGGCTGAAAAACACGTTTTGAAAAGTGTACTGTTACTGCCCCATAACTTACATGGGGTTGACCAAACTTGCAGAAACATGTTTATTTCTGCTGAAAAACATGTTTTGACACTTTCAGCACACTGGGGTTAAGATCTGAGTGTGTGGGCTCTTCTGAGCCTTGCTGCTACATGGGGATTCAGTTGTCTGAAAAAACGCGTTTATTTCGGGCTGAAAAACACGTTTTGAAAAGTGTACTGTTACTGCCCCATAACTTACATGGGGTTGACCAAACTTGCAGAAACATGTTTATTTCTGCTGAAAAACATGTTTTGACACTTTCAGCACACTGGGGTTAAGATCTGAGTGTGTGGGCTCTTCTGAGCCTTGCTGCTACATGGGGATTCAGTTGTCTGAAAAAACGCGTTTATTTCGGGCTGAAAAACACGTTTTGCAGAGTGTACTGTTACTGCCCCATAACTTACATGGGGTTGACCAAACTTGCAGAAACATGTTTATTTCTGCTGAAAAACATGTTTTGACACTTTCAGCACACTGGGGTTAAGATCTGAGTGTGTGGGCTCTTCTGAGCCTTGCTGCTACATGGGGATTCAGTTGTCTGAAAAAACGCGTTTATTTCGGGCTGAAAAACACGTTTTGAAAAGTGTACTGTTACTGCCCCATAACTTACATGGGGTTGACCAAACTTGCAGAAACATGTTTATTTCTGCTGAAAAACATGTTTTGACCCTTTCTGCACACTGGGGTTAAGATCTGAGTGTGTGGGCTCTTCTGAGCCTTGTTGCTACATGGGGATTCAGTTGTCTGAAAAAACGCGTTTATTTCGGGCTGAAAAACACGTTTTGAAAAGTGTACTGTTACTGCCCCATAACTTACATGGGGTTGACCAAACTTGCAGAAACATGTTTATTTCTGCTGAAAAACATGTTTTGACCCTTTCTGCACACTGGGGTTAAGAGCTGAGTGTGTGGGCTCTTCTGAGACTTGCTGCTACATAGGGATTCAGTTGTCTGAAAAAACGCGTTTATTTCGGGCTGAAAAACACGTTTTGAAAAGTGTACTGTTACTGCCCCATAACTTACATGGGGTTGACCAAACCTGCAGAAACATGTTTATTTCTGCTGAAAAACATGTTTTGACACTTTCAGCACACTGGGGTTAAGATCTGAGTGTGTGGGCTCTTCTGAGCCTTGCTGCTACATGGGGATTCAGTTGTCTGAAAAAAACGCGTTTATTTCGGGCTGAAAAACACGTTTTGAAAAGTGTACTGTTACTGCCCCATAACTTACATGGGGTTGACCAAACTTGCAGAAACATGTTTATTTCTGCTGAAAAACACGTTTTGACCCTTTCTGCACACTGGGGTTAAGATCTGAGTGTGTGGGCTCTTCTGAGCCTTGCTGCTACATGGGTATTCAGTTGTCTGAAAAAACGCGTTTATTTCGGGCTGAAAAACACGTTTTGAAAAGTGTACTGTTACTGCCCCATAACTTACATGGGGTTGACCAAACTTGCAGAAACATGTTTATTTCTGCTGAAAAACATGTTTTGAACCTTTCTGCACACTGGGGTTAAGATCTGAGTGTGTGGGCTCTTCTGAGCCTTGTTGCTACATGGGGATTCAGTTGTCTGAAAAAACGCGTTTATTTCGGGCTGAAAAACACGTTTTGAAAAGTGTACTGTTACTGCCCCATAACTTACATGGGGTTGACCAAACTTGCAGAAACATGTTTATTTCTGCTGAAAAACACGTTTTGACACTTTCAGCACACTGGGGTTAAGATCTGAGTGTGTGGGCTCTTCTGAGCCTTGTTGCTACATGGGGATTCAGTTGTCTGAAAAAACGCGTTTATTTCGGGCTGAAAAACACGTTTTGAAAAGTGTACTGTTACTGCCCCATAACTTACATGGGGTTGACCAAACTTGCAGAAACATGTTTATTTCTGCTGAAAAACATGTTTTGACACTTTCAGCACACTGGGGTTAAGATCTGAGTGTGTGGGCTCTTCTGAGCCTTGCTGCTACATGGGGATTCAGTTGTCTGAAAAAACGCGTTTATTTCGGGCTGAAAAACACGTTTTGAAAAGTGTACTGTTACTGCCCCATAACTTACATGGGGTTGACCAAACTTGCAGAAACATGTTTATTTCTGCTGAAAAACACGTTTTGACCCTTTCTGCACACTGGGGTTAAGATCTGAGTGTGTGGGCTCTTCTGAGCCTTGCTGCTACATGGGTATTCAGTTGTCTGAAAAAACGCGTTTATTTCGGGCTGAAAAACACGTTTTGAAAAGTGTACTGTTACTGCCCCATAACTTACATGGGGTTGACCAAACTTGCAGAAACATGTTTATTTCTGCTAAAAAACATGTTTTCACACTTTCAGCACACTGGGGTTAAGATCTGAGTGTGTGGGCTCTTCTGAGCCTTGCTGCTACATGGGGATTCAGTTGTCTGAAAAAACGCGTTTATTTCGGGCTGAAAAACACGTTTTGAAAAGTGTACTGTTACTGCCCCATAACTTACATGGGGTTGACCAAACTTGCAGAAACATGTTTATTTCTGCTGAAAAACATGTTTTGACACTTTCAGCACACTGGGGTTAAGATCTGAGTGTGTGGGCTCTTCTGAGCCTTGCTGCTACATGGGGATTCAGTTGTCTGAAAAAACGCGTTTATTTCGGGCTGAAAAACACGTTTTGCAGAGTGTACTGTTACTGCCCCATAACTTACATGGGGTTGACCAAACTTGCAGAAACATGTTTATTTCTGCTGAAAAACACGTTTTGACCCTTTCTGCACACTGGGGTTAAGATCTGAGTGTGTGGGCTCTTCTGAGCCTTGCTGCTACATGGGTATTCAGTTGTCTGAAAAAACGCGTTTATTTCGGGCTGAAAAACACGTTTTGAAAAGTGTACTGTTACTGCCCCATAACTTACATGGGGTTGACCAAACTTGCAGAAACATGTTTATTTCTGCTGAAAAACATGTTTTGACACTTTCAGCACACTGGGGTTAAGATCTGAGTGTGTGGGCTCTTCTGAGCCTTGTTGCTACATGGGGATTCAGTTGTCTGAAAAAACGCGTTTATTTCGGGCTGAAAAACACGTTTTGAAAAGTGTACTGTTACTGCCCCATAACTTACATGGGGTTGACCAAACCTGCAGAAACATGTTTATTTCTGCTGAAAAACATGTCTTGACACTTTCAGCACACTGGGGTTAAGATCTGAGTGTGTGGGCTCTTCTGAGCCTTGTTGCTACATGGGGATTCAGTTGTCTGAAAAAACGCGTTTATTTCGGGCTGAAAAACACGTTTTGAAAAGTGTACTGTTACTGCCCCATAACTTACATGGGGTTGACCAAACTTGCAGAAACATGTTTATTTCTGCTGAAAAACATGTTTTGACCCTTTCTGCACACTGGGGTTAAGATCTGAGTGTGTGGGCTCTTCTGAGCCTTGCTGCTACATGGGTATTCAGTTGTCTGAAAAAACGCGTTTATTTCGGGCTGAAAAACACGTTTTGAAAAGTGTACTGTTACTGCCCCATAACTTACATGGGGTTGACCAAACTTGCAGAAACATGTTTATTTCTGCTGAAAAACATGTTTTGACACTTTCAGCACACTGGGGTTAAGATCTGAGTGTGTGGGCTCTTCTGAGCCTTGTTGCTACATGGGGATTCAGTTGTCTGAAAAAACGCGTTTATTTCGGGCTGAAAAACACGTTTTGAAAAGTGTACTGTTACTGCCCCATAACTTACATGGGGTTGACCAAACTTGCAGAAACATGTTTATTTCTGCTGAAAAACATGTTTTGACACTTTCAGCACACTGGGGTTAAGATCTGAGTGTGTGGGCTCTTCTGAGCCTTGTTGCTACATGGGGATTCAGTTGTCTGAAAAAACGCGTTTATTTCGGGCTGAAAAACACGTTTTGAAAAGTGTACTGTTACTGCCCCATAACTTACATGGGGTTGACCAAACTTGCAGAAACATGTTTATTTCTGCTGAAAAACATGTTTTGACACTTTCAGCACACTGGGGTTAAGATCTGAGTGTGTGGGCTCTTCTGAGCCTTGTTGCTACATGGGGATTCAGTTGTCTGAAAAAACGCGTTTATTTCGGGCTGAAAAACACGTTTTGAAAAGTGTACTGTTACTGCCCCATAACTTACATGGGGTTGACCAAACTTGCAGAAACATGTTTATTTCTGCTGAAAAACATGTTTTGACACTTTCAGCACACTGGGGTTAAGATCTGAGTGTGTGGGCTCTTCTGAGCCTTGCTGCTACATGGGGATTCAGTTGTCTGAAAAAACGCGTTTATTTCGGGCTGAAAAACACGTTTTGAAAAGTGTACTGTTACTGCCCCATAACTTACATGGGGTTGACCAAACTTGCAGAAACATGTTTATTTCTGCTAAAAAACATGTTTTGACACTTTCAGCACACTGGGGTTAAGATCTGAGTGTGTGGGCTCTTCTGAGCCTTGCTGCTACATGGGGATTCAGTTGTCTGAAAAAACGCGTTTATTTCGGGCTGAAAAACACGTTTTGAAAAGTGTACTGTTACTGCCCCATAACTTACATGGGGTTGACCAAACTTGCAGAAACATGTTTATTTCTGCTGAAAAACATGTTTTGACACTTTCAGCACACTGGGGTTAAGATCTGAGTGTGTGGGCTCTTCTGAGCCTTGCTGCTACATGGGGATTCAGTTGTCTGAAAAAACGCGTTTATTTCGGGCTGAAAAACACGTTTTGCAGAGTGTACTGTTACTGCCCCATAACTTACATGGGGTTGACCAAACTTGCAGAAACATGTTTATTTCTGCTGAAAAACATGTTTTGACACTTTCAGCACACTGGGGTTAAGATCTGAGTGTGTGGGCTCTTCTGAGCCTTGTTGCTACATGGGGATTCAGTTGTCTGAAAAAACGCGTTTATTTCGGGCTGAAAAACACGTTTTGAAAAGTGTACTGTTACTGCCCCATAACTTACATGGGGTTGACCAAACCTGCAGAAACATGTTTATTTCTGCTGAAAAACATGTCTTGACACTTTCAGCACACTGGGGTTAAGATCTGAGTGTGTGGGCTCTTCTGAGCCTTGTTGCTACATGGGGATTCAGTTGTCTGAAAAAACGCGTTTATTTCGGGCTGAAAAACACGTTTTGAAAAGTGTACTGTTACTGCCCCATAACTTACATGGGGTTGACCAAACTTGCAGAAACATGTTTATTTCTGCTGAAAAACATGTTTTGACCCTTTCTGCACACTGGGGTTAAGATCTGAGTGTGTGGGCTCTTCTGAGCCTTGCTGCTACATGGGTATTCAGTTGTCTGAAAAAACGCGTTTATTTCGGGCTGAAAAACACGTTTTGAAAAGTGTACTGTTACTGCCCCATAACTTACATGGGGTTGACCAAACTTGCAGAAACATGTTTATTTCTGCTGAAAAACATGTTTTGACCCTTTCTGCACACTGGGGTTAAGATCTGAGTGTGTGGGCTCTTCTGAGCCTTGCTGCTACATGGGTATTCAGTTGTCTGAAAAAACGCGTTTATTTCGGGCTGAAAAACACGTTTTGAAAAGTGTACTGTTACTGCCCCATAACTTACATGGGGTTGACCAAACTTGCAGAAACATGTTTATTTCTGCTGAAAAACATGTTTTGACACTTTCAGCACACTGGGGTTAAGATCTGAGTGTGTGGGCTCTTCTGAGCCTTGTTGCTACATGGGGATTCAGTTGTCTGAAAAAACGCGTTTATTTCGGGCTGAAAAACACGTTTTGAAAAGTGTACTGTTACTGCCCCATAACTTACATGGGGTTGACCAAACTTGCAGAAACATGTTTATTTCTGCTGAAAAACATGTTTTGACACTTTCAGCACACTGGGGTTAAGATCTGAGTGTGTGGGCTCTTCTGAGCCTTGTTGCTACATGGGGATTCAGTTGTCTGAAAAAACGCGTTTATTTCGGGCTGAAAAACACGTTTTGAAAAGTGTACTGTTACTGCCCCATAACTTACATGGGGTTGACCAAACTTGCAGAAACATGTTTATTTCTGCTGAAAAACATGTTTTGACACTTTCAGCACACTGGGGTTAAGATCTGAGTGTGTGGGCTCTTCTGAGCCTTGCTGCTACATGGGGATTCAGTTGTCTGAAAAAACGCGTTTATTTCGGGCTGAAAAACACGTTTTGAAAAGTGTACTGTTACTGCCCCATAACTTACATGGGGTTGACCAAACTTGCAGAAACATGTTTATTTCTGCTGAAAAACATGTTTTGACACTTTCAGCACACTGGGGTTAAGATCTGAGTGTGTGGGCTCTTCTGAGCCTTGCTGCTACATGGGGATTCAGTTGTCTGAAAAAACGCGTTTATTTCGGGCTGAAAAACACGTTTTGAAAAGTGTACTGTTACTGCCCCATAACTTACATGGGGTTGACCAAACTTGCAGAAACATGTTTATTTCTGCTGAAAAACATGTTTTGACCCTTTCTGCACACTGGGGTTAAGAGCTGAGTGTGTGGGCTCTTCTGAGACTTGCTGCTACATAGGGATTCAGTTGTCTGAAAAAACGCGTTTATTTCGGGCTGAAAAACACGTTTTGAAAAGTGTACTGTTACTGCCCCATAACTTACATGGGGTTGACCAAACCTGCAGAAACATGTTTATTTCTGCTGAAAAACATGTTTTGACACTTTCAGCACACTGGGGTTAAGATCTGAGTGTGTGGGCTCTTCTGAGCCTTGCTGCTACATGGGGATTCAGTTGTCTGAAAAAAAGCGTTTATTTCGGGCTGAAAAACACGTTTTGAAAAGTGTACTGTTACTGCCCCATAACTTACATGGGGTTGACCAAACTTGCAGAAACATGTTTATTTCTGCTGAAAAACACGTTTTGACCCTTTCTGCACACTGGGGTTAAGATCTGAGTGTGTGGGCTCTTCTGAGCCTTGCTGCTACATGGGTATTCAGTTGTCTGAAAAAACGCGTTTATTTCGGGCTGAAAAATACGTTTTGAAAAGTGTACTGTTACTGCCCCATAACTTACATGGGGTTGACCAAACTTGCAGAAACATGTTTATTTCTGCTGAAAAACATGTTTTGAACCTTTCAGCACACTGGGGTTAAGATCTGAGTGTGTGGGCTCTTCTGAGCCTTGCTGCTACATGGGGATTCAGTTGTCTGAAAAAACGCGTTTATTTCGGGCTGAAAAACACGTTTTGCAGAGTGTACTGTTACTGCCCCATAACTTACATGGGGTTGACCAAACTTGCAGAAACATGTTTATTTCTGCTGAAAAACATGTTTTGACCCTTTCTGCACACTGGGGTTAAGAGCTGAGTGTGTGGGCTCTTCTGAGACTTGCTGCTACATAGGGATTCAGTTGTCTGAAAAAACGCGTTTATTTCGGGCTGAAAAACACGTTTTGAAAAGTGTACTGTTACTGCCCCATAACTTACATGGGGTTGACCAAACCTGCAGAAACATGTTTATTTCTGCTGAAAAACATGTCTTGACACTTTCAGCACACTGGGGTTAAGATCTGAGTGTGTGGGCTCTTCTGAGCCTTGTTGCTACATGGGGATTCAGTTGTCTGAAAAAACGCGTTTATTTCGGGCTGAAAAACACGTTTTGCAGAGTGTACTGTTACTGCCCCATAACTTACATGGGGTTGACCAAACTTGCAGAAACATGTTTATTTCTGCTGAAAAACACGTTTTGACCCTTTCTGCACACTGGGGTTAAGATCTGAGTGTGTGGGCTCTTCTGAGCCTTGCTGCTACATGGGTATTCAGTTGTCTGAAAAAACGCGTTTATTTCGGGCTGAAAAACACGTTTTGAAAAGTGTACTGTTACTGCCCAATAACTTACATGGGGTTGACCAAACTTGCAGAAACATGTTTATTTCTGCTGAAAAACATGTTTTGACCCTTTCTGCACACTGGGGTTAAGATCTGAGTGTGTGGGCTCTTCTGAGCCTTGCTGCTACATGGGTATTCAGTTGTCTGAAAAAACGCGTTTATTTCGGGCTGAAAAACACGTTTTGAAAAGTGTACTGTTACTGCCCCATAACTTACATGGGGTTGACCAAACTTGCAGAAACATGTTTATTTCTGCTGAAAAACATGTTTTGACACTTTCAGCACACTGGGGTTAAGATCTGAGTGTGTGGGCTCTTCTGAGCCTTGTTGCTACATGGGGATTCAGTTGTCTGAAAAAACGCGTTTATTTCGGGCTGAAAAACACGTTTTGAAAAGTGTACTGTTACTGCCCCATAACTTACATGGGGTTGACCAAACTTGCAGAAACATGTTTATTTCTGCTGAAAAACATGTTTTGACACTTTCAGCACACTGGGGTTAAGATCTGAGTGTGTGGGCTCTTCTGAGCCTTGCTGCTACATGGGGATTCAGTTGTCTGAAAAAACGCGTTTATTTCGGGCTGAAAAACACGTTTTGAAAAGTGTACTGTTACTGCCCCATAACTTACATGGGGTTGACCAAACTTGCAGAAACATGTTTATTTCTGCTGAAAAACATGTTTTGACACTTTCAGCACACTGGGGTTAAGATCTGAGTGTGTGGGCTCTTCTGAGCCTTGCTGCTACATGGGGATTCAGTTGTCTGAAAAAACGCGTTTATTTCGGGCTGAAAAACACGTTTTGCAGAGTGTACTGTTACTGCCCCATAACTTACATGGGGTTGACCAAACTTGCAGAAACATGTTTATTTCTGCTGAAAAACATGTTTTGACACTTTCAGCACACTGGGGTTAAGATCTGAGTGTGTGGGCTCTTCTGAGCCTTGCTGCTACATGGGGATTCAGTTGTCTGAAAAAACGCGTTTATTTCGGGCTGAAAAACACGTTTTGAAAAGTGTACTGTTACTGCCCCATAACTTACATGGGGTTGACCAAACTTGCAGAAACATGTTTATTTCTGCTGAAAAACATGTTTTGACCCTTTCTGCACACTGGGGTTAAGATCTGAGTGTGTGGGCTCTTCTGAGCCTTGTTGCTACATGGGGATTCAGTTGTCTGAAAAAACGCGTTTATTTCGGGCTGAAAAACACGTTTTGAAAAGTGTACTGTTACTGCCCCATAACTTACATGGGGTTGACCAAACTTGCAGAAACATGTTTATTTCTGCTGAAAAACATGTTTTGACCCTTTCTGCACACTGGGGTTAAGAGCTGAGTGTGTGGGCTCTTCTGAGACTTGCTGCTACATAGGGATTCAGTTGTCTGAAAAAACGCGTTTATTTCGGGCTGAAAAACACGTTTTGAAAAGTGTACTGTTACTGCCCCATAACTTACATGGGGTTGACCAAACCTGCAGAAACATGTTTATTTCTGCTGAAAAACATGTTTTGACACTTTCAGCACACTGGGGTTAAGATCTGAGTGTGTGGGCTCTTCTGAGCCTTGCTGCTACATGGGGATTCAGTTGTCTGAAAAAACGCGTTTATTTCGGGCTGAAAAACACGTTTTGAAAAGTGTACTGTTACTGCCCCATAACTTACATGGGGTTGACCAAACTTGCAGAAACATGTTTATTTCTGCTGAAAAACATGTTTTGAACCTTTCTGCACACTGGGGTTAAGATCTGAGTGTGTGGGCTCTTCTGAGCCTTGTTGCTACATGGGGATTCAGTTGTCTGAAAAAACGCGTTTATTTCGGGCTGAAAAACACGTTTTGAAAAGTGTACTGTTACTGCCCCATAACTTACATGGGGTTGACCAAACTTGCAGAAACATGTTTATTTCTGCTGAAAAACATGTTTTGAACCTTTCTGCACACTGGGGTTAAGATCTGAGTGTGTGGGCTCTTCTGAGCCTTGTTGCTACATGGGGATTCAGTTGTCTGAAAAAACGCGTTTATTTCGGGCTGAAAAACACGTTTTGAAAAGTGTACTGTTACTGCCCCATAACTTACATGGGGTTGACCAAACTTGCAGAAACATGTTTATTTCTGCTGAAAAACACGTTTTGACACTTTCAGCACACTGGGGTTAAGATCTGAGTGTGTGGGCTCTTCTGAGCCTTGTTGCTACATGGGGATTCAGTTGTCTGAAAAAACGCGTTTATTTCGGGCTGAAAAACACGTTTTGAAAAGTGTACTGTTACTGCCCCATAACTTACATGGGGTTGACCAAACTTGCAGAAACATGTTTATTTCTGCTGAAAAACATGTTTTGACACTTTCAGCACACTGGGGTTAAGATCTGAGTGTGTGGGCTCTTCTGAGCCTTGCTGCTACATGGGGATTCAGTTGTCTGAAAAAACGCGTTTATTTCGGGCTGAAAAACACGTTTTGAAAAGTGTACTGTTACTGCCCCATAACTTACATGGGGTTGACCAAACTTGCAGAAACATGTTTATTTCTGCTGAAAAACACGTTTTGACCCTTTCTGCACACTGGGGTTAAGATCTGAGTGTGTGGGCTCTTCTGAGCCTTGCTGCTACATGGGTATTCAGTTGTCTGAAAAAACGCGTTTATTTCGGGCTGAAAAACACGTTTTGAAAAGTGTACTGTTACTGCCCCATAACTTACATGGGGTTGACCAAACTTGCAGAAACATGTTTATTTCTGCTAAAAAACATGTTTTGACACTTTCAGCACACTGGGGTTAAGATCTGAGTGTGTGGGCTCTTCTGAGCCTTGCTGCTACATGGGGATTCAGTTGTCTGAAAAAACGCGTTTATTTCGGGCTGAAAAACACGTTTTGAAAAGTGTACTGTTACTGCCCCATAACTTACATGGGGTTGACCAAACTTGCAGAAACATGTTTATTTCTGCTGAAAAACATGTTTTGACACTTTCAGCACACTGGGGTTAAGATCTGAGTGTGTGGGCTCTTCTGAGCCTTGCTGCTACATGGGGATTCAGTTGTCTGAAAAAACGCGTTTATTTCGGGCTGAAAAACACGTTTTGCAGAGTGTACTGTTACTGCCCCATAACTTACATGGGGTTGACCAAACTTGCAGAAACATGTTTATTTCTGCTGAAAAACACGTTTTGACCCTTTCTGCACACTGGGGTTAAGATCTGAGTGTGTGGGCTCTTCTGAGCCTTGCTGCTACATGGGTATTCAGTTGTCTGAAAAAACGCGTTTATTTCGGGCTGAAAAACACGTTTTGAAAAGTGTACTGTTACTGCCCCATAACTTACATGGGGTTGACCAAACTTGCAGAAACATGTTTATTTCTGCTGAAAAAAATGTTTTGACACTTTCAGCACACTGGGGTTAAGATCTGAGTGTGTGGGCTCTTCTGAGCCTTGTTGCTACATGGGGATTCAGTTGTCTGAAAAAACGCGTTTATTTCGGGCTGAAAAACACGTTTTGAAAAGTGTACTGTTACTGCCCCATAACTTACATGGGGTTGACCAAACCTGCAGAAACATGTTTATTTCTGCTGAAAAACATGTCTTGACACTTTCAGCACACTGGGGTTAAGATCTGAGTGTGTGGGCTCTTCTGAGCCTTGTTGCTACATGGGGATTCAGTTGTCTGAAAAAACGCGTTTATTTCGGGCTGAAAAACACGTTTTGAAAAGTGTACTGTTACTGCCCCATAACTTACATGGGGTTGACCAAACTTGCAGAAACATGTTTATTTCTGCTGAAAAACATGTTTTGACCCTTTCTGCACACTGGGGTTAAGATCTGAGTGTGTGGGCTCTTCTGAGCCTTGCTGCTACATGGGTATTCAGTTGTCTGAAAAAACGCGTTTATTTCGGGCTGAAAAACACGTTTTGAAAAGTGTACTGTTACTGCCCCATAACTTACATGGGGTTGACCAAACTTGCAGAAACATGTTTATTTCTGCTGAAAAACATGTTTTGACACTTTCAGCACACTGGGGTTAAGATCTGAGTGTGTGGGCTCTTCTGAGCCTTGTTGCTACATGGGGATTCAGTTGTCTGAAAAAACGCGTTTATTTCGGGCTGAAAAACACGTTTTGAAAAGTGTACTGTTACTGCCCCATAACTTACATGGGGTTGACCAAACTTGCAGAAACATGTTTATTTCTGCTGAAAAACATGTTTTGACACTTTCAGCACACTGGGGTTAAGATCTGAGTGTGTGGGCTCTTCTGAGCCTTGTTGCTACATGGGGATTCAGTTGTCTGAAAAAACGCGTTTATTTCGGGCTGAAAAACACGTTTTGAAAAGTGTACTGTTACTGCCCCATAACTTACATGGGGTTGACCAAACTTGCAGAAACATGTTTATTTCTGCTGAAAAACATGTTTTGACACTTTCAGCACACTGGGGTTAAGATCTGAGTGTGTGGGCTCTTCTGAGCCTTGTTGCTACATGGGGATTCAGTTGTCTGAAAAAACGCGTTTATTTCGGGCTGAAAAACACGTTTTGAAAAGTGTACTGTTACTGCCCCATAACTTACATGGGGTTGACCAAACTTGCAGAAACATGTTTATTTCTGCTAAAAAACATGTTTTGACACTTTCAGCACACTGGGGTTAAGATCTGAGTGTGTGGGCTCTTCTGAGCCTTGCTGCTACATGGGGATTCAGTTGTCTGAAAAAACGCGTTTATTTCGGGCTGAAAAACACGTTTTGAAAAGTGTACTGTTACTGCCCCATAACTTACATGGGGTTGACCAAACTTGCAGAAACATGTTTATTTCTGCTGAAAAACATGTTTTGACACTTTCAGCACACTGGGGTTAAGATCTGAGTGTGTGGGCTCTTCTGAGCCTTGCTGCTACATGGGGATTCAGTTGTCTGAAAAAACGCGTTTATTTCGGGCTGAAAAACACGTTTTGCAGAGTGTACTGTTACTGCCCCATAACTTACATGGGGTTGACCAAACTTGCAGAAACATGTTTATTTCTGCTGAAAAACACGTTTTGACCCTTTCTGCACACTGGGGTTAAGATCTGAGTGTGTGGGCTCTTCTGAGCCTTGCTGCTACATGGGTATTCAGTTGTCTGAAAAAACGCGTTTATTTCGGGCTGAAAAACACGTTTTGAAAAGTGTACTGTTACTGCCCCATAACTTACATGGGGTTGACCAAACTTGCAGAAACATGTTTATTTCTGCTGAAAAACATGTTTTGACACTTTCAGCACACTGGGGTTAAGATCTGAGTGTGTGGGCTCTTCTGAGCCTTGTTGCTACATGGGGATTCAGTTGTCTGAAAAAACGCGTTTATTTCGGGCTGAAAAACACGTTTTGAAAAGTGTACTGTTACTGCCCCATAACTTACATGGGGTTGACCAAACCTGCAGAAACATGTTTATTTCTGCTGAAAAACATGTCTTGACACTTTCAGCACACTGGGGTTAAGATCTGAGTGTGTGGGCTCTTCTGAGCCTTGTTGCTACATGGGGATTCAGTTGTCTGAAAAAACGCGTTTATTTCGGGCTGAAAAACACGTTTTGAAAAGTGTACTGTTACTGCCCCATAACTTACATGGGGTTGACCAAACTTGCAGAAACATGTTTATTTCTGCTGAAAAACATGTTTTGACCCTTTCTGCACACTGGGGTTAAGATCTGAGTGTGTGGGCTCTTCTGAGCCTTGCTGCTACATGGGTATTCAGTTGTCTGAAAAAACGCGTTTATTTCGGGCTGAAAAACACGTTTTGAAAAGTGTACTGTTACTGCCCCATAACTTACATGGGGTTGACCAAACTTGCAGAAACATGTTTATTTCTGCTGAAAAACATGTTTTGACACTTTCAGCACACTGGGGTTAAGATCTGAGTGTGTGGGCTCTTCTGAGCCTTGTTGCTACATGGGTATTCAGTTGTCTGAAAAAACGCGTTTATTTCGGGCTGAAAAACACGTTTTGAAAAGTGTACTGTTACTGCCCCATAACTTACATGGGGTTGACCAAACTTGCAGAAACATGTTTATTTCTGCTGAAAAACATGTTTTGACACTTTCAGCACACTGGGGTTAAGATCTGAGTGTGTGGGCTCTTCTGAGCCTTGTTGCTACATGGGGATTCAGTTGTCTGAAAAAACGCGTTTATTTCGGGCTGAAAAACACGTTTTGAAAAGTGTACTGTTACTGCCCCATAACTTACATGGGGTTGACCAAACTTGCAGAAACATGTTTATTTCTGCTGAAAAACATGTTTTGACACTTTCAGCACACTGGGGTTAAGATCTGAGTGTGTGGGCTCTTCTGAGCCTTGTTGCTACATGGGGATTCAGTTGTCTGAAAAAACGCGTTTATTTCGGGCTGAAAAACACGTTTTGAAAAGTGTACTGTTACTGCCCCATAACTTACATGGGGTTGACCAAACTTGCAGAAACATGTTTATTTCTGCTGAAAAACATGTTTTGACACTTTCAGCACACTGGGGTTAAGATCTGAGTGTGTGGGCTCTTCTGAGCCTTGCTGCTACATGGGGATTCAGTTGTCTGAAAAAACGCGTTTATTTCGGGCTGAAAAACACGTTTTGAAAAGTGTACTGTTACTGCCCCATAACTTACATGGGGTTGACCAAACTTGCAGAAACATGTTTATTTCTGCTGAAAAACATGTTTTGACACTTTCAGCACACTGGGGTTAAGATCTGAGTGTGTGGGCTCTTCTGAGCCTTGCTGCTACATGGGGATTCAGTTGTCTGAAAAAACGCGTTTATTTCGGGCTGAAAAACACGTTTTGCAGAGTGTACTGTTACTGCCCCATAACTTACATGGGGTTGACCAAACTTGCAGAAACATGTTTATTTCTGCTGAAAAACATGTTTTGACACTTTCAGCACACTGGGGTTAAGATCTGAGTGTGTGGGCTCTTCTGAGCCTTGCTGCTACATGGGGATTCAGTTGTCTGAAAAAACGCGTTTATTTCGGGCTGAAAAACACGTTTTGAAAAGTGTACTGTTACTGCCCCATAACTTACATGGGGTTGACCAAACTTGCAGAAACATGTTTATTTCTGCTGAAAAACATGTTTTGACCCTTTCTGCACACTGGGGTTAAGATCTGAGTGTGTGGGCTCTTCTGAGCCTTGTTGCTACATGGGGATTCAGTTGTCTGAAAAAACGCGTTTATTTCGGGCTGAAAAACACGTTTTGAAAAGTGTACTGTTACTGCCCCATAACTTACATGGGGTTGACCAAACTTTCAGAAACATGTTTATTTCTGCTGAAAAACATGTTTTGACCCTTTCTGCACACTGGGGTTAAGAGCTGAGTGTGTGGGCTCTTCTGAGACTTGCTGCTACATAGGGATTCAGTTGTCTGAAAAAACGCGTTTATTTCGGGCTGAAAAACACGTTTTGAAAAGTGTACTGTTACTGCCCCATAACTTACATGGGGTTGACCAAACCTGCAGAAACATGTTTATTTCTGCTGAAAAACATGTTTTGACACTTTCAGCACACTGGGGTTAAGATCTGAGTGTGTGGGCTCTTCTGAGCCTTGCTGCTACATGGGGATTCAGTTGTCTGAAAAAAAGCGTTTATTTCGGGCTGAAAAACACGTTTTGAAAAGTGTACTGTTACTGCCCCATAACTTACATGGGGTTGACCAAACTTGCAGAAACATGTTTATTTCTGCTGAAAAACACGTTTTGACCCTTTCTGCACACTGGGGTTAAGATCTGAGTGTGTGGGCTCTTCTGAGCCTTGCTGCTACATGGGTATTCAGTTGTCTGAAAAAACGCGTTTATTTCGGGCTGAAAAACACGTTTTGAAAAGTGTACTGTTACTGCCCCATAACTTACATGGGGTTGACCAAACTTGCAGAAACATGTTTATTTCTGCTGAAAAACATGTTTTGAACCTTTCTGCACACTGGGGTTAAGATCTGAGTGTGTGGGCTCTTCTGAGCCTTGTTGCTACATGGGGATTCAGTTGTCTGAAAAAACGCGTTTATTTCGGGCTGAAAAACACGTTTTGAAAAGTGTACTGTTACTGCCCCATAACTTACATGGGGTTGACCAAACTTGCAGAAACATGTTTATTTCTGCTGAAAAACATGTTTTGACACTTTCAGCACACTGGGGTTAAGATCTGAGTGTGTGGGCTCTTCTGAGCCTTGCTGCTACATGGGGATTCAGTTGTCTGAAAAAACGCGTTTATTTCGGGCTGAAAAACACGTTTTGAAAAGTGTACTGTTACTGCCCCATAACTTACATGGGGTTGACCAAACTTGCAGAAACATGTTTATTTCTGCTGAAAAACATGTTTTGACACTTTCAGCACACTGGGGTTAAGATCTGAGTGTGTGGGCTCTTCTGAGCCTTGCTGCTACATGGGGATTCAGTTGTCTGAAAAAACGCGTTTATTTCGGGCTGAAAAACACGTTTTGAAAAGTGTACTGTTACTGCCCCATAACTTACATG
Source organism: Lepisosteus oculatus (assembly GCF_040954835.1). Lineage (NCBI taxonomy): Eukaryota > Metazoa > Chordata > Actinopteri > Semionotiformes > Lepisosteidae > Lepisosteus > Lepisosteus oculatus. The sequence goes on along the minus strand of NW_027167796.1, from coordinate 92,015 downwards.
GGGTTGACCAAACTTGCAGAAACATGTTTATTTCTGCTAAAAAACATGTTTTGACACTTTCAGCACACTGGGGTTAAGATCTGAGTGTGTGGGCTCTTCTGAGCCTTGCTGCTACATGGGGATTCAGTTGTCTGAAAAAACGCGTTTATTTCGGGCTGAAAAACACGTTTTGAAAAGTGTACTGTTACTGCCCCATAACTTACATGGGGTTGACCAAACTTGCAGAAACATGTTTATTTCTGCTGAAAAACATGTTTTGACACTTTCAGCACACTGGGGTTAAGATCTGAGTGTGTGGGCTCTTCTGAGCCTTGCTGCTACATGGGGATTCAGTTGTCTGAAAAAACGCGTTTATTTCGGGCTGAAAAACACGTTTTGAAAAGTGTACTGTTACTGCCCCATAACTTACATGGGGTTGACCAAACTTGCAGAAACATGTTTATTTCTGCTGAAAAACACGTTTTGACCCTTTCTGCACACTGGGGTTAAGATCTGAGTGTGTGGGCTCTTCTGAGCCTTGCTGCTACATGGGTATTCAGTTGTCTGAAAAAACGCGTTTATTTCGGGCTGAAAAACACGTTTTGAAAAGTGTACTGTTACTGCCCCATAACTTACATGGGGTTGACCAAACTTGCAGAAACATGTTTATTTCTGCTGAAAAACATGTTTTGACACTTTCAGCACACTGGGGTTAAGATCTGAGTGTGTGGGCTCTTCTGAGCCTTGTTGCTACATGGGGATTCAGTTGTCTGAAAAAACGCGTTTATTTCGGGCTGAAAAACACGTTTTGAAAAGTGTACTGTTACTGCCCCATAACTTACATGGGGTTGACCAAACCTGCAGAAACATGTTTATTTCTGCTGAAAAACATGTCTTGACACTTTCAGCACACTGGGGTTAAGATCTGAGTGTGTGGGCTCTTCTGAGCCTTGTTGCTACATGGGGATTCAGTTGTCTGAAAAAACGCGTTTATTTCGGGCTGAAAAACACGTTTTGCAGAGTGTACTGTTACTGCCCCATAACTTACATGGGGTTGACCAAACTTGCAGAAACATGTTTATTTCTGCTGAAAAACACGTTTTGACCCTTTCTGCACACTGGGGTTAAGATCTGAGTGTGTGGGCTCTTCTGAGCCTTGCTGCTACATGGGTATTCAGTTGTCTGAAAAAACGCGTTTATTTCGGGCTGAAAAACACGTTTTGAAAAGTGTACTGTTACTGCCCAATAACTTACATGGGGTTGACCAAACTTGCAGAAACATGTTTATTTCTGCTGAAAAACATGTTTTGACCCTTTCTGCACACTGGGGTTAAGATCTGAGTGTGTGGGCTCTTCTGAGCCTTGCTGCTACATGGGTATTCAGTTGTCTGAAAAAACGCGTTTATTTCGGGCTGAAAAACACGTTTTGAAAAGTGTACTGTTACTGCCCCATAACTTACATGGGGTTGACCAAACTTGCAGAAACATGTTTATTTCTGCTGAAAAACATGTTTTGACACTTTCAGCACACTGGGGTTAAGATCTGAGTGTGTGGGCTCTTCTGAGCCTTGTTGCTACATGGGGATTCAGTTGTCTGAAAAAACGCGTTTATTTCGGGCTGAAAAACACGTTTTGAAAAGTGTACTGTTACTGCCCCATAACTTACATGGGGTTGACCAAACTTGCAGAAACATGTTTATTTCTGCTGAAAAACATGTTTTGACACTTTCAGCACACTGGGGTTAAGATCTGAGTGTGTGGGCTCTTCTGAGCCTTGTTGCTACATGGGGATTCAGTTGTCTGAAAAAACGCGTTTATTTCGGGCTGAAAAACACGTTTTGAAAAGTGTACTGTTACTGCCCCATAACTTACATGGGGTTGACCAAACTTGCAGAAACATGTTTATTTCTGCTGAAAAACATGTTTTGACACTTTCAGCACACTGGGGTTAAGATCTGAGTGTGTGGGCTCTTCTGAGCCTTGCTGCTACATGGGGATTCAGTTGTCTGAAAAAACGCGTTTATTTCGGGCTGAAAAACACGTTTTGAAAAGTGTACTGTTACTGCCCCATAACTTACATGGGGTTGACCAAACTTGCAGAAACATGTTTATTTCTGCTGAAAAACATGTTTTGACACTTTCAGCACACTGGGGTTAAGATCTGAGTGTGTGGGCTCTTCTGAGCCTTGCTGCTACATGGGGATTCAGTTGTCTGAAAAAACGCGTTTATTTCGGGCTGAAAAACACGTTTTGCAGAGTGTACTGTTACTGCCCCATAACTTACATGGGGTTGACCAAACTTGCAGAAACATGTTTATTTCTGCTGAAAAACATGTTTTGACACTTTCAGCACACTGGGGTTAAGATCTGAGTGTGTGGGCTCTTCTGAGCCTTGCTGCTACATGGGGATTCAGTTGTCTGAAAAAACGCGTTTATTTCGGGCTGAAAAACACGTTTTGAAAAGTGTACTGTTACTGCCCCATAACTTACATGGGGTTGACCAAACTTGCAGAAACATGTTTATTTCTGCTGAAAAACATGTTTTGACCCTTTCTGCACACTGGGGTTAAGATCTGAGTGTGTGGGCTCTTCTGAGCCTTGTTGCTACATGGGGATTCAGTTGTCTGAAAAAACGCGTTTATTTCGGGCTGAAAAACACGTTTTGAAAAGTGTACTGTTACTGCCCCATAACTTACATGGGGTTGACCAAACTTGCAGAAACATGTTTATTTCTGCTGAAAAACATGTTTTGACCCTTTCTGCACACTGGGGTTAAGAGCTGAGTGTGTGGGCTCTTCTGAGACTTGCTGCTACATAGGGATTCAGTTGTCTGAAAAAACGCGTTTATTTCGGGCTGAAAAACACGTTTTGAAAAGTGTACTGTTACTGCCCCATAACTTACATGGGGTTGACCAAACCTGCAGAAACATGTTTATTTCTGCTGAAAAACATGTTTTGACACTTTCAGCACACTGGGGTTAAGATCTGAGTGTGTGGGCTCTTCTGAGCCTTGCTGCTACATGGGGATTCAGTTGTCTGAAAAAAACGCGTTTATTTCGGGCTGAAAAACACGTTTTGAAAAGTGTACTGTTACTGCCCCATAACTTACATGGGGTTGACCAAACTTGCAGAAACATGTTTATTTCTGCTGAAAAACACGTTTTGACCCTTTCTGCACACTGGGGTTAAGATCTGAGTGTGTGGGCTCTTCTGAGCCTTGCTGCTACATGGGTATTCAGTTGTCTGAAAAAACGCGTTTATTTCGGGCTGAAAAACACGTTTTGAAAAGTGTACTGTTACTGCCCCATAACTTACATGGGGTTGACCAAACTTGCAGAAACATGTTTATTTCTGCTGAAAAACATGTTTTGAACCTTTCTGCACACTGGGGTTAAGATCTGAGTGTGTGGGCTCTTCTGAGCCTTGTTGCTACATGGGGATTCAGTTGTCTGAAAAAACGCGTTTATTTCGGGCTGAAAAACACGTTTTGAAAAGTGTACTGTTACTGCCCCATAACTTACATGGGGTTGACCAAACTTGCAGAAACATGTTTATTTCTGCTGAAAAACACGTTTTGACACTTTCAGCACACTGGGGTTAAGATCTGAGTGTGTGGGCTCTTCTGAGCCTTGTTGCTACATGGGGATTCAGTTGTCTGAAAAAACGCGTTTATTTCGGGCTGAAAAACACGTTTTGAAAAGTGTACTGTTACTGCCCCATAACTTACATGGGGTTGACCAAACTTGCAGAAACATGTTTATTTCTGCTGAAAAACATGTTTTGACACTTTCAGCACACTGGGGTTAAGATCTGAGTGTGTGGGCTCTTCTGAGCCTTGCTGCTACATGGGGATTCAGTTGTCTGAAAAAACGCGTTTATTTCGGGCTGAAAAACACGTTTTGAAAAGTGTACTGTTACTGCCCCATAACTTACATGGGGTTGACCAAACTTGCAGAAACATGTTTATTTCTGCTGAAAAACACGTTTTGACCCTTTCTGCACACTGGGGTTAAGATCTGAGTGTGTGGGCTCTTCTGAGCCTTGCTGCTACATGGGTATTCAGTTGTCTGAAAAAACGCGTTTATTTCGGGCTGAAAAACACGTTTTGAAAAGTGTACTGTTACTGCCCCATAACTTACATGGGGTTGACCAAACTTGCAGAAACATGTTTATTTCTGCTAAAAAACATGTTTTGACACTTTCAGCACACTGGGGTTAAGATCTGAGTGTGTGGGCTCTTCTGAGCCTTGCTGCTACATGGGGATTCAGTTGTCTGAAAAAACGCGTTTATTTCGGGCTGAAAAACACGTTTTGAAAAGTGTACTGTTACTGCCCCATAACTTACATGGGGTTGACCAAACTTGCAGAAACATGTTTATTTCTGCTGAAAAACATGTTTTGACACTTTCAGCACACTGGGGTTAAGATCTGAGTGTGTGGGCTCTTCTGAGCCTTGCTGCTACATGGGGATTCAGTTGTCTGAAAAAACGCGTTTATTTCGGGCTGAAAAACACGTTTTGCAGAGTGTACTGTTACTGCCCCATAACTTACATGGGGTTGACCAAACTTGCAGAAACATGTTTATTTCTGCTGAAAAACACGTTTTGACCCTTTCTGCACACTGGGGTTAAGATCTGAGTGTGTGGGCTCTTCTGAGCCTTGCTGCTACATGGGTATTCAGTTGTCTGAAAAAACGCGTTTATTTCGGGCTGAAAAACACGTTTTGAAAAGTGTACTGTTACTGCCCCATAACTTACATGGGGTTGACCAAACTTGCAGAAACATGTTTATTTCTGCTGAAAAAAATGTTTTGACACTTTCAGCACACTGGGGTTAAGATCTGAGTGTGTGGGCTCTTCTGAGCCTTGTTGCTACATGGGGATTCAGTTGTCTGAAAAAACGCGTTTATTTCGGGCTGAAAAACACGTTTTGAAAAGTGTACTGTTACTGCCCCATAACTTACATGGGGTTGACCAAACCTGCAGAAACATGTTTATTTCTGCTGAAAAACATGTCTTGACACTTTCAGCACACTGGGGTTAAGATCTGAGTGTGTGGGCTCTTCTGAGCCTTGTTGCTACATGGGGATTCAGTTGTCTGAAAAAACGCGTTTATTTCGGGCTGAAAAACACGTTTTGAAAAGTGTACTGTTACTGCCCCATAACTTACATGGGGTTGACCAAACTTGCAGAAACATGTTTATTTCTGCTGAAAAACATGTTTTGACCCTTTCTGCACACTGGGGTTAAGATCTGAGTGTGTGGGCTCTTCTGAGCCTTGCTGCTACATGGGTATTCAGTTGTCTGAAAAAACGCGTTTATTTCGGGCTGAAAAACACGTTTTGAAAAGTGTACTGTTACTGCCCCATAACTTACATGGGGTTGACCAAACTTGCAGAAACATGTTTATTTCTGCTGAAAAACATGTTTTGACACTTTCAGCACACTGGGGTTAAGATCTGAGTGTGTGGGCTCTTCTGAGCCTTGTTGCTACATGGGGATTCAGTTGTCTGAAAAAACGCGTTTATTTCGGGCTGAAAAACACGTTTTGAAAAGTGTACTGTTACTGCCCCATAACTTACATGGGGTTGACCAAACTTGCAGAAACATGTTTATTTCTGCTGAAAAACATGTTTTGACACTTTCAGCACACTGGGGTTAAGATCTGAGTGTGTGGGCTCTTCTGAGCCTTGCTGCTACATGGGGATTCAGTTGTCTGAAAAAACGCGTTTATTTCGGGCTGAAAAACACGTTTTGAAAAGTGTACTGTTACTGCCCCATAACTTACATGGGGTTGACCAAACTTGCAGAAACATGTTTATTTCTGCTAAAAAACATGTTTTGACACTTTCAGCACACTGGGGTTAAGATCTGAGTGTGTGGGCTCTTCTGAGCCTTGCTGCTACATGGGGATTCAGTTGTCTGAAAAAACGCGTTTATTTCGGGCTGAAAAACACGTTTTGAAAAGTGTACTGTTACTGCCCCATAACTTACATGGGGTTGACCAAACTTGCAGAAACATGTTTATTTCTGCTGAAAAACATGTTTTGACACTTTCAGCACACTGGGGTTAAGATCTGAGTGTGTGGGCTCTTCTGAGCCTTGCTGCTACATGGGGATTCAGTTGTCTGAAAAAACGCGTTTATTTCGGGCTGAAAAACACGTTTTGCAGAGTGTACTGTTACTGCCCCATAACTTACATGGGGTTGACCAAACTTGCAGAAACATGTTTATTTCTGCTGAAAAACACGTTTTGACCCTTTCTGCACACTGGGGTTAAGATCTGAGTGTGTGGGCTCTTCTGAGCCTTGCTGCTACATGGGTATTCAGTTGTCTGAAAAAACGCGTTTATTTCGGGCTGAAAAACACGTTTTGAAAAGTGTACTGTTACTGCCCCATAACTTACATGGGGTTGACCAAACTTGCAGAAACATGTTTATTTCTGCTGAAAAACATGTTTTGACACTTTCAGCACACTGGGGTTAAGATCTGAGTGTGTGGGCTCTTCTGAGCCTTGTTGCTACATGGGGATTCAGTTGTCTGAAAAAACGCGTTTATTTCGGGCTGAAAAACACGTTTTGAAAAGTGTACTGTTACTGCCCCATAACTTACATGGGGTTGACCAAACCTGCAGAAACATGTTTATTTCTGCTGAAAAACATGTCTTGACACTTTCAGCACACTGGGGTTAAGATCTGAGTGTGTGGGCTCTTCTGAGCCTTGTTGCTACATGGGGATTCAGTTGTCTGAAAAAACGCGTTTATTTCGGGCTGAAAAACACGTTTTGAAAAGTGTACTGTTACTGCCCCATAACTTACATGGGGTTGACCAAACTTGCAGAAACATGTTTATTTCTGCTGAAAAACATGTTTTGACCCTTTCTGCACACTGGGGTTAAGATCTGAGTGTGTGGGCTCTTCTGAGCCTTGCTGCTACATGGGTATTCAGTTGTCTGAAAAAACGCGTTTATTTCGGGCTGAAAAACACGTTTTGAAAAGTGTACTGTTACTGCCCCATAACTTACATGGGGTTGACCAAACTTGCAGAAACATGTTTATTTCTGCTGAAAAACATGTTTTGACACTTTCAGCACACTGGGGTTAAGATCTGAGTGTGTGGGCTCTTCTGAGCCTTGTTGCTACATGGGTATTCAGTTGTCTGAAAAAACGCGTTTATTTCGGGCTGAAAAACACGTTTTGAAAAGTGTACTGTTACTGCCCCATAACTTACATGGGGTTGACCAAACTTGCAGAAACATGTTTATTTCTGCTGAAAAACATGTTTTGACACTTTCAGCACACTGGGGTTAAGATCTGAGTGTGTGGGCTCTTCTGAGCCTTGTTGCTACATGGGGATTCAGTTGTCTGAAAAAACGCGTTTATTTCGGGCTGAAAAACACGTTTTGAAAAGTGTACTGTTACTGCCCCATAACTTACATGGGGTTGACCAAACTTGCAGAAACATGTTTATTTCTGCTGAAAAACATGTTTTGACACTTTCAGCACACTGGGGTTAAGATCTGAGTGTGTGGGCTCTTCTGAGCCTTGTTGCTACATGGGGATTCAGTTGTCTGAAAAAACGCGTTTATTTCGGGCTGAAAAACACGTTTTGAAAAGTGTACTGTTACTGCCCCATAACTTACATGGGGTTGACCAAACTTGCAGAAACATGTTTATTTCTGCTGAAAAACATGTTTTGACACTTTCAGCACACTGGGGTTAAGATCTGAGTGTGTGGGCTCTTCTGAGCCTTGCTGCTACATGGGGATTCAGTTGTCTGAAAAAACGCGTTTATTTCGGGCTGAAAAACACGTTTTGAAAAGTGTACTGTTACTGCCCCATAACTTACATGGGGTTGACCAAACTTGCAGAAACATGTTTATTTCTGCTGAAAAACATGTTTTGACACTTTCAGCACACTGGGGTTAAGATCTGAGTGTGTGGGCTCTTCTGAGCCTTGCTGCTACATGGGGATTCAGTTGTCTGAAAAAACGCGTTTATTTCGGGCTGAAAAACACGTTTTGCAGAGTGTACTGTTACTGCCCCATAACTTACATGGGGTTGACCAAACTTGCAGAAACATGTTTATTTCTGCTGAAAAACATGTTTTGACACTTTCAGCACACTGGGGTTAAGATCTGAGTGTGTGGGCTCTTCTGAGCCTTGCTGCTACATGGGGATTCAGTTGTCTGAAAAAACGCGTTTATTTCGGGCTGAAAAACACGTTTTGAAAAGTGTACTGTTACTGCCCCATAACTTACATGGGGTTGACCAAACTTGCAGAAACATTTTTATTTCTGCTGAAAAACATGTTTTGACCCTTTCTGCACACTGGGGTTAAGATCTGAGTGTGTGGGCTCTTCTGAGCCTTGTTGCTACATGGGGATTCAGTTGTCTGAAAAAACGCGTTTATTTCGGGCTGAAAAACACGTTTTGAAAAGTGTACTGTTACTGCCCCATAACTTACATGGGGTTGACCAAACTTGCAGAAACATGTTTATTTCTGCTGAAAAACATGTTTTGACCCTTTCTGCACACTGGGGTTAAGAGCTGAGTGTGTGGGCTCTTCTGAGACTTGCTGCTACATAGGGATTCAGTTGTCTGAAAAAACGCGTTTATTTCGGGCTGAAAAACACGTTTTGAAAAGTGTACTGTTACTGCCCCATAACTTACATGGGGTTGACCAAACCTGCAGAAACATGTTTATTTCTGCTGAAAAACATGTTTTGACACTTTCAGCACACTGGGGTTAAGATCTGAGTGTGTGGGCTCTTCTGAGCCTTGCTGCTACATGGGGATTCAGTTGTCTGAAAAAAAGCGTTTATTTCGGGCTGAAAAACACGTTTTGAAAAGTGTACTGTTACTGCCCCATAACTTACATGGGGTTGACCAAACCTGCAGAAACATGTTTATTTCTGCTGAAAAACATGTCTTGACACTTTCAGCACACTGGGGTTAAGATCTGAGTGTGTGGGCTCTTCTGAGCCTTGTTGCTACATGGGGATTCAGTTGTCTGAAAAAACGCGTTTATTTCGGGCTGAAAAACACGTTTTGAAAAGTGTACTGTTACTGCCCCATAACTTACATGGGGTTGACCAAACTTGCAGAAACATGTTTATTTCTGCTGAAAAACATGTTTTGACCCTTTCTGCACACTGGGGTTAAGATCTGAGTGTGTGGGCTCTTCTGAGCCTTGCTGCTACATGGGTATTCAGTTGTCTGAAAAAACGCGTTTATTTCGGGCTGAAAAACACGTTTTGAAAAGTGTACTGTTACTGCCCCATAACTTACATGGGGTTGACCAAACTTGCAGAAACATGTTTATTTCTGCTGAAAAACATGTTTTGACACTTTCAGCACACTGGGGTTAAGATCTGAGTGTGTGGGCTCTTCTGAGCCTTGTTGCTACATGGGGATTCAGTTGTCTGAAAAAACGCGTTTATTTCGGGCTGAAAAACACGTTTTGAAAAGTGTACTGTTACTGCCCCATAACTTACATGGGGTTGACCAAACTTGCAGAAACATGTTTATTTCTGCTGAAAAACATGTTTTGACACTTTCAGCACACTGGGGTTAAGATCTGAGTGTGTGGGCTCTTCTGAGCCTTGTTGCTACATGGGGATTCAGTTGTCTGAAAAAACGCGTTTATTTCGGGCTGAAAAACACGTTTTGAAAAGTGTACTGTTACTGCCCCATAACTTACATGGGGTTGACCAAACTTGCAGAAACATGTTTATTTCTGCTGAAAAACATGTTTTGACACTTTCAGCACACTGGGGTTAAGATCTGAGTGTGTGGGCTCTTCTGAGCCTTGTTGCTACATGGGGATTCAGTTGTCTGAAAAAACGCGTTTATTTCGGGCTGAAAAACACGTTTTGAAAAGTGTACTGTTACTGCCCCATAACTTACATGGGGTTGACCAAACTTGCAGAAACATGTTTATTTCTGCTGAAAAACATGTTTTGACACTTTCAGCACACTGGGGTTAAGATCTGAGTGTGTGGGCTCTTCTGAGCCTTGCTGCTACATGGGGATTCAGTTGTCTGAAAAAACGCGTTTATTTCGGGCTGAAAAACACGTTTTGAAAAGTGTACTGTTACTGCCCCATAACTTACATGGGGTTGACCAAACTTGCAGAAACATGTTTATTTCTGCTAAAAAACATGTTTTGACACTTTCAGCACACTGGGGTTAAGATCTGAGTGTGTGGGCTCTTCTGAGCCTTGCTGCTACATGGGGATTCAGTTGTCTGAAAAAACGCGTTTATTTCGGGCTGAAAAACACGTTTTGAAAAGTGTACTGTTACTGCCCCATAACTTACATGGGGTTGACCAAACTTGCAGAAACATGTTTATTTCTGCTGAAAAACATGTTTTGACACTTTCAGCACACTGGGGTTAAGATCTGAGTGTGTGGGCTCTTCTGAGCCTTGCTGCTACATGGGGATTCAGTTGTCTGAAAAAACGCGTTTATTTCGGGCTGAAAAACACGTTTTGCAGAGTGTACTGTTACTGCCCCATAACTTACATGGGGTTGACCAAACTTGCAGAAACATGTTTATTTCTGCTGAAAAACACGTTTTGACCCTTTCTGCACACTGGGGTTAAGATCTGAGTGTGTGGGCTCTTCTGAGCCTTGCTGCTACATGGGTATTCAGTTGTCTGAAAAAACGCGTTTATTTCGGGCTGAAAAACACGTTTTGAAAAGTGTACTGTTACTGCCCCATAACTTACATGGGGTTGACCAAACTTGCAGAAACATGTTTATTTCTGCTGAAAAACATGTTTTGACACTTTCAGCACACTGGGGTTAAGATCTGAGTGTGTGGGCTCTTCTGAGCCTTGTTGCTACATGGGGATTCAGTTGTCTGAAAAAACGCGTTTATTTCGGGCTGAAAAACACGTTTTGAAAAGTGTACTGTTACTGCCCCATAACTTACATGGGGTTGACCAAACCTGCAGAAACATGTTTATTTCTGCTGAAAAACATGTCTTGACACTTTCAGCACACTGGGGTTAAGATCTGAGTGTGTGGGCTCTTCTGAGCCTTGTTGCTACATGGGGATTCAGTTGTCTGAAAAAACGCGTTTATTTCGGGCTGAAAAACACGTTTTGAAAAGTGTACTGTTACTGCCCCATAACTTACATGGGGTTGACCAAACTTGCAGAAACATGTTTATTTCTGCTGAAAAACATGTTTTGACCCTTTCTGCACACTGGGGTTAAGATCTGAGTGTGTGGGCTCTTCTGAGCCTTGCTGCTACATGGGTATTCAGTTGTCTGAAAAAACGCGTTTATTTCGGGCTGAAAAACACGTTTTGAAAAGTGTACTGTTACTGCCCCATAACTTACATGGGGTTGACCAAACTTGCAGAAACATGTTTATTTCTGCTGAAAAACATGTTTTGACACTTTCAGCACACTGGGGTTAAGATCTGAGTGTGTGGGCTCTTCTGAGCCTTGTTGCTACATGGGTATTCAGTTGTCTGAAAAAACGCGTTTATTTCGGGCTGAAAAACACGTTTTGAAAAGTGTACTGTTACTGCCCCATAACTTACATGGGGTTGACCAAACTTGCAGAAACATGTTTATTTCTGCTGAAAAACATGTTTTGACACTTTCAGCACACTGGGGTTAAGATCTGAGTGTGTGGGCTCTTCTGAGCCTTGTTGCTACATGGGGATTCAGTTGTCTGAAAAAACGCGTTTATTTCGGGCTGAAAAACACGTTTTGAAAAGTGTACTGTTACTGCCCCATAACTTACATGGGGTTGACCAAACTTGCAGAAACATGTTTATTTCTGCTGAAAAACATGTTTTGACACTTTCAGCACACTGGGGTTAAGATCTGAGTGTGTGGGCTCTTCTGAGCCTTGTTGCTACATGGGGATTCAGTTGTCTGAAAAAACGCGTTTATTTCGGGCTGAAAAACACGTTTTGAAAAGTGTACTGTTACTGCCCCATAACTTACATGGGGTTGACCAAACTTGCAGAAACATGTTTATTTCTGCTGAAAAACATGTTTTGACACTTTCAGCACACTGGGGTTAAGATCTGAGTGTGTGGGCTCTTCTGAGCCTTGCTGCTACATGGGGATTCAGTTGTCTGAAAAAACGCGTTTATTTCGGGCTGAAAAACACGTTTTGAAAAGTGTACTGTTACTGCCCCATAACTTACATGGGGTTGACCAAACTTGCAGAAACATGTTTATTTCTGCTGAAAAACATGTTTTGACACTTTCAGCACACTGGGGTTAAGATCTGAGTGTGTGGGCTCTTCTGAGCCTTGCTGCTACATGGGGATTCAGTTGTCTGAAAAAACGCGTTTATTTCGGGCTGAAAAACACGTTTTGCAGAGTGTACTGTTACTGCCCCATAACTTACATGGGGTTGACCAAACTTGCAGAAACATGTTTATTTCTGCTGAAAAACATGTTTTGACACTTTCAGCACACTGGGGTTAAGATCTGAGTGTGTGGGCTCTTCTGAGCCTTGCTGCTACATGGGGATTCAGTTGTCTGAAAAAACGCGTTTATTTCGGGCTGAAAAACACGTTTTGAAAAGTGTACTGTTACTGCCCCATAACTTACATGGGGTTGACCAAACTTGCAGAAACATGTTTATTTCTGCTGAAAAACATGTTTTGACCCTTTCTGCACACTGGGGTTAAGATCTGAGTGTGTGGGCTCTTCTGAGCCTTGTTGCTACATGGGGATTCAGTTGTCTGAAAAAACGCGTTTATTTCGGGCTGAAAAACACGTTTTGAAAAGTGTACTGTTACTGCCCCATAACTTACATGGGGTTGACCAAACTTGCAGAAACATGTTTATTTCTGCTGAAAAACATGTTTTGACCCTTTCTGCACACTGGGGTTAAGAGCTGAGTGTGTGGGCTCTTCTGAGACTTGCTGCTACATAGGGATTCAGTTGTCTGAAAAAACGCGTTTATTTCGGGCTGAAAAACACGTTTTGAAAAGTGTACTGTTACTGCCCCATAACTTACATGGGGTTGACCAAACCTGCAGAAACATGTTTATTTCTGCTGAAAAACATGTTTTGACACTTTCAGCACACTGGGGTTAAGATCTGAGTGTGTGGGCTCTTCTGAGCCTTGCTGCTACATGGGGATTCAGTTGTCTGAAAAAAAGCGTTTATTTCGGGCTGAAAAACACGTTTTGAAAAGTGTACTGTTACTGCCCCATAACTTACATGGGGTTGACCAAACTTGCAGAAACATGTTTATTTCTGCTGAAAAACACGTTTTGACCCTTTCTGCACACTGGGGTTAAGATCTGAGTGTGTGGGCTCTTCTGAGCCTTGCTGCTACATGGGTATTCAGTTGTCTGAAAAAACGCGTTTATTTCGGGCTGAAAAACACGTTTTGAAAAGTGTACTGTTACTGCCCCATAACTTACATGGGGTTGACCAAACTTGCAGAAACATGTTTATTTCTGCTGAAAAACATGTTTTGAACCTTTCTGCACACTGGGGTTAAGATCTGAGTGTGTGGGCTCTTCTGAGCCTTGTTGCTACATGGGGATTCAGTTGTCTGAAAAAACGCGTTTATTTCGGGCTGAAAAACACGTTTTGAAAAGTGTACTGTTACTGCCCCATAACTTACATGGGGTTGACCAAACTTGCAGAAACATGTTTATTTCTGCTGAAAAACATGTTTTGACACTTTCAGCACACTGGGGTTAAGATCTGAGTGTGTGGGCTCTTCTGAGCCTTGCTGCTACATGGGGATTCAGTTGTCTGAAAAAACGCGTTTATTTCGGGCTGAAAAACACGTTTTGAAAAGTGTACTGTTACTGCCCCATAACTTACATGGGGTTGACCAAACTTGCAGAAACATGTTTATTTCTGCTGAAAAACATGTTTTGACACTTTCAGCACACTGGGGTTAAGATCTGAGTGTGTGGGCTCTTCTGAGCCTTGCTGCTACATGGGGATTCAGTTGTCTGAAAAAACGCGTTTATTTCGGGCTGAAAAACACGTTTTGAAAAGTGTACTGTTACTGCCCCATAACTTACATGGGGTTGACCAAACTTGCAGAAACATGTTTATTTCTGCTAAAAAACATGTTTTGACACTTTCAGCACACTGGGGTTAAGATCTGAGTGTGTGGGCTCTTCTGAGCCTTGCTGCTACATGGGGATTCAGTTGTCTGAAAAAACGCGTTTATTTCGGGCTGAAAAACACGTTTTGAAAAGTGTACTGTTACTGCCCCATAACTTACATGGGGTTGACCAAACTTGCAGAAACATGTTTATTTCTGCTGAAAAACATGTTTTGACACTTTCAGCACACTGGGGTTAAGATCTGAGTGTGTGGGCTCTTCTGAGCCTTGCTGCTACATGGGGATTCAGTTGTCTGAAAAAACGCGTTTATTTCGGGCTGAAAAACACGTTTTGCAGAGTGTACTGTTACTGCCCCATAACTTACATGGGGTTGACCAAACTTGCAGAAACATGTTTATTTCTGCTGAAAAACACGTTTTGACCCTTTCTGCACACTGGGGTTAAGATCTGAGTGTGTGGGCTCTTCTGAGCCTTGCTGCTACATGGGTATTCAGTTGTCTGAAAAAACGCGTTTATTTCGGGCTGAAAAACACGTTTTGAAAAGTGTACTGTTACTGCCCCATAACTTACATGGGGTTGACCAAACTTGCAGAAACATGTTTATTTCTGCTGAAAAACATGTTTTGACACTTTCAGCACACTGGGGTTAAGATCTGAGTGTGTGGGCTCTTCTGAGCCTTGTTGCTACATGGGGATTCAGTTGTCTGAAAAAACGCGTTTATTTCGGGCTGAAAAACACGTTTTGAAAAGTGTACTGTTACTGCCCCATAACTTACATGGGGTTGACCAAACCTGCAGAAACATGTTTATTTCTGCTGAAAAACATGTCTTGACACTTTCAGCACACTGGGGTTAAGATCTGAGTGTGTGGGCTCTTCTGAGCCTTGTTGCTACATGGGGATTCAGTTGTCTGAAAAAACGCGTTTATTTCGGGCTGAAAAACACGTTTTGAAAAGTGTACTGTTACTGCCCCATAACTTACATGGGGTTGACCAAACTTGCAGAAACATGTTTATTTCTGCTGAAAAACATGTTTTGACCCTTTCTGCACACTGGGGTTAAGATCTGAGTGTGTGGGCTCTTCTGAGCCTTGCTGCTACATGGGTATTCAGTTGTCTGAAAAAACGCGTTTATTTCGGGCTGAAAAACACGTTTTGAAAAGTGTACTGTTACTGCCCCATAACTTACATGGGGTTGACCAAACTTGCAGAAACATGTTTATTTCTGCTGAAAAACATGTTTTGACACTTTCAGCACACTGGGGTTAAGATCTGAGTGTGTGGGCTCTTCTGAGCCTTGTTGCTACATGGGGATTCAGTTGTCTGAAAAAACGCGTTTATTTCGGGCTGAAAAACACGTTTTGAAAAGTGTACTGTTACTGCCCCATAACTTACATGGGGTTGACCAAACTTGCAGAAACATGTTTATTTCTGCTGAAAAACATGTTTTGACACTTTCAGCACACTGGGGTTAAGATCTGAGTGTGTGGGCTCTTCTGAGCCTTGTTGCTACATGGGGATTCAGTTGTCTGAAAAAACGCGTTTATTTCGGGCTGAAAAACACGTTTTGAAAAGTGTACTGTTACTGCCCCATAACTTACATGGGGTTGACCAAACTTGCAGAAACATGTTTATTTCTGCTGAAAAACATGTTTTGACACTTTCAGCACACTGGGGTTAAGATCTGAGTGTGTGGGCTCTTCTGAGCCTTGTTGCTACATGGGGATTCAGTTGTCTGAAAAAACGCGTTTATTTCGGGCTGAAAAACACGTTTTGAAAAGTGTACTGTTACTGCCCCATAACTTACATGGGGTTGACCAAACTTGCAGAAACATGTTTATTTCTGCTGAAAAACATGTTTTGACACTTTCAGCACACTGGGGTTAAGATCTGAGTGTGTGGGCTCTTCTGAGCCTTGCTGCTACATGGGGATTCAGTTGTCTGAAAAAACGCGTTTATTTCGGGCTGAAAAACACGTTTTGAAAAGTGTACTGTTACTGCCCCATAACTTACATGGGGTTGACCAAACTTGCAGAAACATGTTTATTTCTGCTGAAAAACATGTTTTGACACTTTCAGCACACTGGGGTTAAGATCTGAGTGTGTGGGCTCTTCTGAGCCTTGCTGCTACATGGGGATTCAGTTGTCTGAAAAAACGCGTTTATTTCGGGCTGAAAAACACGTTTTGCAGAGTGTACTGTTACTGCCCCATAACTTACATGGGGTTGACCAAACTTGCAGAAACATGTTTATTTCTGCTGAAAAACATGTTTTGACACTTTCAGCACACTGGGGTTAAGATCTGAGTGTGTGGGCTCTTCTGAGCCTTGCTGCTACATGGGGATTCAGTTGTCTGAAAAAACGCGTTTATTTCGGGCTGAAAAACACGTTTTGAAAAGTGTACTGTTACTGCCCCATAACTTACATGGGGTTGACCAAACTTGCAGAAACATGTTTATTTCTGCTGAAAAACATGTTTTGACCCTTTCTGCACACTGGGGTTAAGATCTGAGTGTGTGGGCTCTTCTGAGCCTTGTTGCTACATGGGGATTCAGTTGTCTGAAAAAACGCGTTTATTTCGGGCTGAAAAACACGTTTTGAAAAGTGTACTGTTACTGCCCCATAACTTACATGGGGTTGACCAAACTTGCAGAAACATGTTTATTTCTGCTGAAAAACATGTTTTGACCCTTTCTGCACACTGGGGTTAAGAGCTGAGTGTGTGGGCTCTTCTGAGACTTGCTGCTACATAGGGATTCAGTTGTCTGAAAAAACGCGTTTATTTCGGGCTGAAAAACACGTTTTGAAAAGTGTACTGTTACTGCCCCATAACTTACATGGGGTTGACCAAACCTGCAGAAACATGTTTATTTCTGCTGAAAAACATGTTTTGACACTTTCAGCACACTGGGGTTAAGATCTGAGTGTGTGGGCTCTTCTGAGCCTTGCTGCTACATGGGGATTCAGTTGTCTGAAAAAAAGCGTTTATTTCGGGCTGAAAAACACGTTTTGAAAAGTGTACTGTTACTGCCCCATAACTTACATGGGGTTGACCAAACTTGCAGAAACATGTTTATTTCTGCTGAAAAACACGTTTTGACCCTTTCTGCACACTGGGGTTAAGATCTGAGTGTGTGGGCTCTTCTGAGCCTTGCTGCTACATGGGTATTCAGTTGTCTGAAAAAACGCGTTTATTTCGGGCTGAAAAACACGTTTTGAAAAGTGTACTGTTACTGCCCCATAACTTACATGGGGTTGACCAAACTTGCAGAAACATGTTTATTTCTGCTGAAAAACATGTTTTGAACCTTTCTGCACACTGGGGTTAAGATCTGAGTGTGTGGGCTCTTCTGAGCCTTGTTGCTACATGGGGATTCAGTTGTCTGAAAAAACGCGTTTATTTCGGGCTGAAAAACACGTTTTGAAAAGTGTACTGTTACTGCCCCATAACTTACATGGGGTTGACCAAACTTGCAGAAACATGTTTATTTCTGCTGAAAAACACGTTTTGACACTTTCAGCACACTGGGGTTAAGATCTGAGTGTGTGGGCTCTTCTGAGCCTTGTTGCTACATGGGGATTCAGTTGTCTGAAAAAACGCGTTTATTT
The DNA here is from genome assembly GCF_040954835.1 of Lepisosteus oculatus. NCBI lineage: Eukaryota > Metazoa > Chordata > Actinopteri > Semionotiformes > Lepisosteidae > Lepisosteus > Lepisosteus oculatus. The sequence continues at coordinate 74,353 of NW_027167796.1, read as the reverse complement.
CGGGCTGAAAAACACGTTTTGAAAAGTGTACTGTTACTGCCCCATAACTTACATGGGGTTGACCAAACTTGCAGAAACATGTTTATTTCTGCTGAAAAACATGTTTTGACACTTTCAGCACACTGGGGTTAAGATCTGAGTGTGTGGGCTCTTCTGAGCCTTGCTGCTACATGGGGATTCAGTTGTCTGAAAAAACGCGTTTATTTCGGGCTGAAAAACACGTTTTGAAAAGTGTACTGTTACTGCCCCATAACTTACATGGGGTTGACCAAACTTGCAGAAACATGTTTATTTCTGCTGAAAAACACGTTTTGACCCTTTCTGCACACTGGGGTTAAGATCTGAGTGTGTGGGCTCTTCTGAGCCTTGCTGCTACATGGGTATTCAGTTGTCTGAAAAAACGCGTTTATTTCGGGCTGAAAAACACGTTTTGAAAAGTGTACTGTTACTGCCCCATAACTTACATGGGGTTGACCAAACTTGCAGAAACATGTTTATTTCTGCTAAAAAACATGTTTTGACACTTTCAGCACACTGGGGTTAAGATCTGAGTGTGTGGGCTCTTCTGAGCCTTGCTGCTACATGGGGATTCAGTTGTCTGAAAAAACGCGTTTATTTCGGGCTGAAAAACACGTTTTGAAAAGTGTACTGTTACTGCCCCATAACTTACATGGGGTTGACCAAACTTGCAGAAACATGTTTATTTCTGCTGAAAAACATGTTTTGACACTTTCAGCACACTGGGGTTAAGATCTGAGTGTGTGGGCTCTTCTGAGCCTTGCTGCTACATGGGGATTCAGTTGTCTGAAAAAACGCGTTTATTTCGGGCTGAAAAACACGTTTTGCAGAGTGTACTGTTACTGCCCCATAACTTACATGGGGTTGACCAAACTTGCAGAAACATGTTTATTTCTGCTGAAAAACACGTTTTGACCCTTTCTGCACACTGGGGTTAAGATCTGAGTGTGTGGGCTCTTCTGAGCCTTGCTGCTACATGGGTATTCAGTTGTCTGAAAAAACGCGTTTATTTCGGGCTGAAAAACACGTTTTGAAAAGTGTACTGTTACTGCCCCATAACTTACATGGGGTTGACCAAACTTGCAGAAACATGTTTATTTCTGCTGAAAAACATGTTTTGACCCTTTCTGCACACTGGGGTTAAGATCTGAGTGTGTGGGCTCTTCTGAGCCTTGCTGCTACATGGGTATTCAGTTGTCTGAAAAAACGCGTTTATTTCGGGCTGAAAAACACGTTTTGAAAAGTGTACTGTTACTGCCCCATAACTTACATGGGGTTGACCAAACTTGCAGAAACATGTTTATTTCTGCTGAAAAACATGTTTTGACACTTTCAGCACACTGGGGTTAAGATCTGAGTGTGTGGGCTCTTCTGAGCCTTGTTGCTACATGGGGATTCAGTTGTTTAAAAAAACGCGTTTATTTCGGGCTGAAAAACACGTTTTGAAAAGTGTACTGTTACTGCCCCATAACTTACATGGGGTTGACCAAACTTGCAGAAACATGTTTATTTCTGCTGAAAAACACGTTTTGACACTTTCAGCACACTGGGGTTAAGATCTGAGTGTGTGGGCTCTTCTGAGCCTTGTTGCTACATGGGGATTCAGTTGTCTGAAAAAACGCGTTTATTTCGGGCTGAAAAACACGTTTTGAAAAGTGTACTGTTACTGCCCCATAACTTACATGGGGTTGACCAAACTTGCAGAAACATGTTTATTTCTGCTGAAAAACATGTTTTGACACTTTCAGCACACTGGGGTTAAGATCTGAGTGTGTGGGCTCTTCTGAGCCTTGCTGCTACATGGGGATTCAGTTGTCTGAAAAAACGCGTTTATTTCGGGCTGAAAAACACGTTTTGAAAAGTGTACTGTTACTGCCCCATAACTTACATGGGGTTGACCAAACTTGCAGAAACATGTTTATTTCTGCTGAAAAACACGTTTTGACCCTTTCTGCACACTGGGGTTAAGATCTGAGTGTGTGGGCTCTTCTGAGCCTTGCTGCTACATGGGTATTCAGTTGTCTGAAAAAACGCGTTTATTTCGGGCTGAAAAACACGTTTTGAAAAGTGTACTGTTACTGCCCCATAACTTACATGGGGTTGACCAAACTTGCAGAAACATGTTTATTTCTGCTAAAAAACATGTTTTGACACTTTCAGCACACTGGGGTTAAGATCTGAGTGTGTGGGCTCTTCTGAGCCTTGCTGCTACATGGGGATTCAGTTGTCTGAAAAAACGCGTTTATTTCGGGCTGAAAAACACGTTTTGAAAAGTGTACTGTTACTGCCCCATAACTTACATGGGGTTGACCAAACTTGCAGAAACATGTTTATTTCTGCTGAAAAACATGTTTTGACACTTTCAGCACACTGGGGTTAAGATCTGAGTGTGTGGGCTCTTCTGAGCCTTGCTGCTACATGGGGATTCAGTTGTCTGAAAAAACGCGTTTATTTCGGGCTGAAAAACACGTTTTGCAGAGTGTACTGTTACTGCCCCATAACTTACATGGGGTTGACCAAACTTGCAGAAACATGTTTATTTCTGCTGAAAAACACGTTTTGACCCTTTCTGCACACTGGGGTTAAGATCTGAGTGTGTGGGCTCTTCTGAGCCTTGCTGCTACATGGGTATTCAGTTGTCTGAAAAAACGCGTTTATTTCGGGCTGAAAAACACGTTTTGAAAAGTGTACTGTTACTGCCCCATAACTTACATGGGGTTGACCAAACTTGCAGAAACATGTTTATTTCTGCTGAAAAACATGTTTTGACCCTTTCTGCACACTGGGGTTAAGATCTGAGTGTGTGGGCTCTTCTGAGCCTTGCTGCTACATGGGTATTCAGTTGTCTGAAAAAACGCGTTTATTTCGGGCTGAAAAACACGTTTTGAAAAGTGTACTGTTACTGCCCCATAACTTACATGGGGTTGACCAAACTTGCAGAAACATGTTTATTTCTGCTGAAAAACATGTTTTGACCCTTTCTGCACACTGGGGTTAAGAGCTGAGTGTGTGGGCTCTTCTGAGACTTGCTGCTACATAGGGATTCAGTTGTCTGAAAAAACGCGTTTATTTCGGGCTGAAAAACACGTTTTGAAAAGTGTACTGTTACTGCCCCATAACTTACATGGGGTTGACCAAACCTGCAGAAACATGTTTATTTCTGCTGAAAAACATGTTTTGACACTTTCAGCACACTGGGGTTAAGATCTGAGTGTGTGGGCTCTTCTGAGCCTTGCTGCTACATGGGGATTCAGTTGTCTGAAAAAACGCGTTTATTTCGGGCTGAAAAACACGTTTTGAAAAGTGTACTGTTACTGCCCCATAACTTACATGGGGTTGACCAAACTTGCAGAAACATGTTTATTTCTGCTGAAAAACATGTTTTGACACTTTCAGCACACTGGGGTTAAGATCTGAGTGTGTGGGCTCTTCTGAGCCTTGCTGCTACATGGGGATTCAGTTGTCTGAAAAAACGCGTTTATTTCGGGCTGAAAAACACGTTTTGCAGAGTGTACTGTTACTGCCCCATAACTTACATGGGGTTGACCAAACTTGCAGAAACATGTTTATTTCTGCTGAAAAACATGTTTTGAACCTTTCTGCACACTGGGGTTAAGATCTGAGTGTGTGGGCTCTTCTGAGCCTTGTTGCTACATGGGGATTCAGTTGTCTGAAAAAACGCGTTTATTTCGGGCTGAAAAACACGTTTTGAAAAGTGTACTGTTACTGCCCCATAACTTACATGGGGTTGACCAAACTTGCAGAAACATGTTTATTTCTGCTGAAAAACACGTTTTGACACTTTCAGCACACTGGGGTTAAGATCTGAGTGTGTGGGCTCTTCTGAGCCTTGTTGCTACATGGGGATTCAGTTGTCTGAAAAAACGCGTTTATTTCGGGCTGAAAAACACGTTTTGAAAAGTGTACTGTTACTGCCCCATAACTTACATGGGGTTGACCAAACTTGCAGAAACATGTTTATTTCTGCTGAAAAACATGTTTTGACACTTTCAGCACACTGGGGTTAAGATCTGAGTGTGTGGGCTCTTCTGAGCCTTGCTGCTACATGGGGATTCAGTTGTCTGAAAAAACGCGTTTATTTCGGGCTGAAAAACACGTTTTGAAAAGTGTACTGTTACTGCCCCATAACTTACATGGGGTTGACCAAACTTGCAGAAACATGTTTATTTCTGCTGAAAAACATGTTTTGACACTTTCAGCACACTGGGGTTAAGATCTGAGTGTGTGGGCTCTTCTGAGCCTTGCTGCTACATGGGGATTCAGTTGTCTGAAAAAACGCGTTTATTTCGGGCTGAAAAACACGTTTTGAAAAGTGTACTGTTACTGCCCCATAACTTACATGGGGTTGACCAAACTTGCAGAAACATGTTTATTTCTGCTGAAAAACATGTTTTGACACTTTCAGCACACTGGGGTTAAGATCTGAGTGTGTGGGCTCTTCTGAGACTTGCTGCTACATAGGGATTCAGTTGTCTGAAAAAACGCGTTTATTTCGGGCTGAAAAACACGTTTTGAAAAGTGTACTGTTACTGCCCCATAACTTACATGGGGTTGACCAAACCTGCAGAAACATGTTTATTTCTGCTGAAAAACATGTCTTGACACTTTCAGCACACTGGGGTTAAGATCTGAGTGTGTGGGCTCTTCTGAGCCTTGTTGCTACATGGGGATTCAGTTGTCTGAAAAAACGCGTTTATTTCGGGCTGAAAAACACGTTTTGCAGAGTGTACTGTTACTGCCCCATAACTTACATGGGGTTGACCAAACTTGCAGAAACATGTTTATTTCTGCTGAAAAACACGTTTTGACCCTTTCTGCACACTGGGGTTAAGATCTGAGTGTGTGGGCTCTTCTGAGCCTTGCTGCTACATGGGTATTCAGTTGTCTGAAAAAACGCGTTTATTTCGTGCTGAAAAACACGTTTTGAAAAGTGTACTGTTACTGCCCCATAACTTACATGGGGTTGACCAAACTTGCAGAAACATGTTTATTTCTGCTGAAAAACATGTTTTGACCCTTTCTGCACACTGGGGTTAAGATCTGAGTGTGTGGGCTCTTCTGAGCCTTGCTGCTACATGGGTATTCAGTTGTCTGAAAAAACGCGTTTATTTCGGGCTGAAAAACACGTTTTGAAAAGTGTACTGTTACTGCCCCATAACTTACATGGGGTTGACCAAACTTGCAGAAACATGTTTATTTCTGCTGAAAAACATGTTTTGACACTTTCAGCACACTGGGGTTAAGATCTGAGTGTGTGGGCTCTTCTGAGCCTTGTTGCTACATGGGGATTCAGTTGTCTGAAAAAACGCGTTTATTTCGGGCTGAAAAACACGTTTTGAAAAGTGTACTGTTACTGCCCCATAACTTACATGGGGTTGACCAAACTTGCAGAAACATGTTTATTTCTGCTGAAAAACATGTTTTGACACTTTCAGCACACTGGGGTTAAGATCTGAGTGTGTGGGCTCTTCTGAGCCTTGTTGCTACATGGGGATTCAGTTGTCTGAAAAAACGCGTTTATTTCGGGCTGAAAAACACGTTTTGAAAAGTGTACTGTTACTGCCCCATAACTTACATGGGGTTGACCAAACTTGCAGAAACATGTTTATTTCTGCTGAAAAACATGTTTTGACACTTTCAGCACACTGGGGTTAAGATCTGAGTGTGTGGGCTCTTCTGAGCCTTGCTGCTACATGGGGATTCAGTTGTCTGAAAAAACGCGTTTATTTCGGGCTGAAAAACACGTTTTGAAAAGTGTACTGTTACTGCCCCATAACTTACATGGGGTTGACCAAACTTGCAGAAACATGTTTATTTCTGCTGAAAAACATGTTTTGACACTTTCAGCACACTGGGGTTAAGATCTGAGTGTGTGGGCTCTTCTGAGCCTTGCTGCTACATGGGGATTCAGTTGTCTGAAAAAACGCGTTTATTTCGGGCTGAAAAACACGTTTTGCAGAGTGTACTGTTACTGCCCCATAACTTACATGGGGTTGACCAAACTTGCAGAAACATGTTTATTTCTGCTGAAAAACATGTTTTGACACTTTCAGCACACTGGGGTTAAGATCTGAGTGTGTGGGCTCTTCTGAGCCTTGCTGCTACATGGGGATTCAGTTGTCTGAAAAAACGCGTTTATTTCGGGCTGAAAAACACGTTTTGAAAAGTGTACTGTTACTGCCCCATAACTTACATGGGGTTGACCAAACTTGCAGAAACATGTTTATTTCTGCTGAAAAACATGTTTTGAACCTTTCTGCACACTGGGGTTAAGATCTGAGTGTGTGGGCTCTTCTGAGCCTTGTTGCTACATGGGGATTCAGTTGTCTGAAAAAACGCGTTTATTTCGGGCTGAAAAACACGTTTTGAAAAGTGTACTGTTACTGCCCCATAACTTACATGGGGTTGACCAAACTTGCAGAAACATGTTTATTTCTGCTGAAAAACACGTTTTGACACTTTCAGCACACTGGGGTTAAGATCTGAGTGTGTGGGCTCTTCTGAGCCTTGTTGCTACATGGGGATTCAGTTGTCTGAAAAAACGCGTTTATTTCGGGCTGAAAAACACGTTTTGAAAAGTGTACTGTTACTGCCCCATAACTTACATGGGGTTGACCAAACTTGCAGAAACATGTTTATTTCTGCTGAAAAACATGTTTTGACACTTTCAGCACACTGGGGTTAAGATCTGAGTGTGTGGGCTCTTCTGAGCCTTGCTGCTACATGGGGATTCAGTTGTCTGAAAAAACGCGTTTATTTCGGGCTGAAAAACACGTTTTGAAAAGTGTACTGTTACTGCCCCATAACTTACATGGGGTTGACCAAACTTGCAGAAACATGTTTATTTCTGCTGAAAAACATGTTTTGACACTTTCAGCACACTGGGGTTAAGATCTGAGTGTGTGGGCTCTTCTGAGACTTGCTGCTACATAGGGATTCAGTTGTCTGAAAAAACGCGTTTATTTCGGGCTGAAAAACACGTTTTGAAAAGTGTACTGTTACTGCCCCATAACTTACATGGGGTTGACCAAACCTGCAGAAACATGTTTATTTCTGCTGAAAAACATGTCTTGACACTTTCAGCACACTGGGGTTAAGATCTGAGTGTGTGGGCTCTTCTGAGCCTTGTTGCTACATGGGGATTCAGTTGTCTGAAAAAACGCGTTTATTTCGGGCTGAAAAACACGTTTTGCAGAGTGTACTGTTACTGCCCCATAACTTACATGGGGTTGACCAAACTTGCAGAAACATGTTTATTTCTGCTGAAAAACACGTTTTGACCCTTTCTGCACACTGGGGTTAAGATCTGAGTGTGTGGGCTCTTCTGAGCCTTGCTGCTACATGGGGATTCAGTTGTCTGAAAAAACGCGTTTATTTCGGGCTGAAAAACACGTTTTGAAAAGTGTACTGTTACTGCCCCATAACTTACATGGGGTTGACCAAACTTGCAGAAACATGTTTATTTCTGCTGAAAAACATGTTTTGACACTTTCAGCACACTGGGGTTAAGATCTGAGTGTGTGGGCTCTTCTGAGCCTTGTTGCTACATGGGGATTCAGTTGTCTGAAAAAACGCGTTTATTTCGGGCTGAAAAACACGTTTTGAAAAGTGTACTGTTACTGCCCCATAACTTACATGGGGTTGACCAAACTTGCAGAAACATGTTTATTTCTGCTGAAAAACATGTTTTGACACTTTCAGCACACTGGGGTTAAGATCTGAGTGTGTGGGCTCTTCTGAGCCTTGCTGCTACATGGGGATTCAGTTGTCTGAAAAAACGCGTTTATTTCGGGCTGAAAAACACGTTTTGAAAAGTGTACTGTTACTGCCCCATAACTTACATGGGGTTGACCAAACTTGCAGAAACATGTTTATTTCTGCTGAAAAACATGTTTTGACACTTTCAGCACACTGGGGTTAAGATCTGAGTGTGTGGGCTCTTCTGAGCCTTGCTGCTACATGGGGATTCAGTTGTCTGAAAAAACGCGTTTATTTCGGGCTGAAAAACACGTTTTGCAGAGTGTACTGTTACTGCCCCATAACTTACATGGGGTTGACCAAACTTGCAGAAACATGTTTATTTCTGCTGAAAAACATGTTTTGAACCTTTCTGCACACTGGGGTTAAGAGCTGAGTGTGTGGGCTCTTCTGAGACTTGCTGCTACATAGGGATTCAGTTGTCTGAAAAAACGCGTTTATTTCGGGCTGAAAAACACGTTTTGAAAAGTGTACTGTTACTGCCCCATAACTTACATGGGGTTGACCAAACCTGCAGAAACATGTTTATTTCTGCTGAAAAACATGTTTTGACACTTTCAGCACACTGGGGTTAAGATCTGAGTGTGTGGGCTCTTCTGAGCCTTGCTGCTACATGGGGATTCAGTTGTCTGAAAAAACGCGTTTATTTCGGGCTGAAAAACACGTTTTGAAAAGTGTACTGTTACTGCCCCATAACTTACATGGGGTTGACCAAACTTGCAGAAACATGTTTATTTCTGCTGAAAAACACGTTTTGACCCTTTCTGCACACTGGGGTTAAGATCTGAGTGTGTGGGCTCTTCTGAGCCTTGCTGCTACATGGGTATTCAGTTGTCTGAAAAAACGCGTTTATTTCGGGCTGAAAAACACGTTTTGAAAAGTGTACTGTTACTGCCCCATAACTTACATGGGGTTGACCAAACTTGCAGAAACATGTTTATTTCTGCTGAAAAACATGTTTTGAACCTTTCTGCACACTGGGGTTAAGATCTGAGTGTGTGGGCTCTTCTGAGCCTTGCTGCTACATGGGTATTCAGTTGTCTGAAAAAACGCGTTTATTTCGTGCTGAAAAACACGTTTTGAAAAGTGTACTGTTACTGCCCCATAACTTACATGGGGTTGACCAAACTTGCAGAAACATGTTTATTTCTGCTGAAAAACATGTTTTGACCCTTTCTGCACACTGGGGTTAAGATCTGAGTGTGTGGGCTCTTCTGAGCCTTGCTGCTACATGGGTATTCAGTTGTCTGAAAAAACGCGTTTATTTCGGGCTGAAAAACACGTTTTGAAAAGTGTACTGTTACTGCCCCATAACTTACATGGGGTTGACCAAACTTGCAGAAACATGTTTATTTCTGCTGAAAAACATGTTTTGACACTTTCAGCACACTGGGGTTAAGATCTGAGTGTGTGGGCTCTTCTGAGCCTTGTTGCTACATGGGGATTCAGTTGTCTGAAAAAACGCGTTTATTTCGGGCTGAAAAACACGTTTTGAAAAGTGTACTGTTACTGCCCCATAACTTACATGGGGTTGACCAAACTTGCAGAAACATGTTTATTTCTGCTGAAAAACATGTTTTGACACTTTCAGCACACTGGGGTTAAGATCTGAGTGTGTGGGCTCTTCTGAGCCTTGTTGCTACATGGGGATTCAGTTGTCTGAAAAAACGCGTTTATTTCGGGCTGAAAAACACGTTTTGAAAAGTGTACTGTTACTGCCCCATAACTTACATGGGGTTGACAAAACTTGCAGAAACATGTTTATTTCTGCTGAAAAACATGTTTTGACACTTTCAGCACACTGGGGTTAAGATCTGAGTGTGTGGGCTCTTCTGAGCCTTGCTGCTACATGGGGATTCAGTTGTCTGAAAAAACGCGTTTATTTCGGGCTGAAAAACACGTTTTGAAAAGTGTACTGTTACTGCCCCATAACTTACATGGGGTTGACCAAACTTGCAGAAACATGTTTATTTCTGCTGAAAAACATGTTTTGACACTTTCAGCACACTGGGGTTAAGATCTGAGTGTGTGGGCTCTTCTGAGCCTTGTTGCTACATGGGGATTCAGTTGTCTGAAAAAACGCGTTTATTTCGGGCTGAAAAACACGTTTTGAAAAGTGTACTGTTACTGCCCCATAACTTACATGGGGTTGACCAAACTTGCAGAAACATGTTTATTTCTGCTGAAAAACATGTTTTGACACTTTCAGCACACTGGGGTTAAGATCTGAGTGTGTGGGCTCTTCTGAGCCTTGCTGCTACATGGGGATTCAGTTGTCTGAAAAAACGCGTTTATTTCGGGCTGAAAAACACGTTTTGAAAAGTGTACTGTTACTGCCCCATAACTTACATGGGGTTGACCAAACTTGCAGAAACATGTTTATTTCTGCTGAAAAACATGTTTTGACACTTTCAGCACACTGGGGTTAAGATCTGAGTGTGTGGGCTCTTCTGAGCCTTGCTGCTACATGGGGATTCAGTTGTCTGAAAAAACGCGTTTATTTCGGGCTGAAAAACACGTTTTGCAGAGTGTACTGTTACTGCCCCATAACTTACATGGGGTTGACCAAACTTGCAGAAACATGTTTATTTCTGCTGAAAAACATGTTTTGACACTTTCAGCACACTGGGGTTAAGATCTGAGTGTGTGGGCTCTTCTGAGCCTTGCTGCTACATGGGGATTCAGTTGTCTGAAAAAACGCGTTTATTTCGGGCTGAAAAACACGTTTTGAAAAGTGTACTGTTACTGCCCCATAACTTACATGGGGTTGACCAAACTTGCAGAAACATGTTTATTTCTGCTGAAAAACATGTTTTGACCCTTTCTGCACACTGGGGTTAAGATCTGAGTGTGTGGGCTCTTCTGAGCCTTGTTGCTACATGGGGATTCAGTTGTCTGAAAAAACGCGTTTATTTCGGGCTGAAAAACACGTTTTGAAAAGTGTACTGTTACTGCCCCATAACTTACATGGGGTTGACCAAACTTGCAGAAACATGTTTATTTCTGCTGAAAAACATGTTTTGAACCTTTCTGCACACTGGGGTTAAGAGCTGAGTGTGTGGGCTCTTCTGAGACTTGCTGCTACATAGGGATTCAGTTGTCTGAAAAAACGCGTTTATTTCGGGCTGAAAAACACGTTTTGAAAAGTGTACTGTTACTGCCCCATAACTTACATGGGGTTGACCAAACCTGCAGAAACATGTTTATTTCTGCTGAAAAACATGTTTTGACACTTTCAGCACACTGGGGTTAAGATCTGAGTGTGTGGGCTCTTCTGAGCCTTGCTGCTACATGGGGATTCAGTTGTCTGAAAAAACGCGTTTATTTCGGGCTGAAAAACACGTTTTGAAAAGTGTACTGTTACTGCCCCATAACTTACATGGGGTTGACCAAACTTGCAGAAACATGTTTATTTCTGCTGAAAAACACGTTTTGACCCTTTCTGCACACTGGGGTTAAGATCTGAGTGTGTGGGCTCTTCTGAGCCTTGCTGCTACATGGGTATTCAGTTGTCTGAAAAAACGCGTTTATTTCGGGCTGAAAAACACGTTTTGAAAAGTGTACTGTTACTGCCCCATAACTTACATGGGGTTGACCAAACTTGCAGAAACATGTTTATTTCTGCTGAAAAACATGTTTTGAACCTTTCTGCACACTGGGGTTAAGATCTGAGTGTGTGGGCTCTTCTGAGCCTTGCTGCTACATGGGTATTCAGTTGTCTGAAAAAACGCGTTTATTTCGTGCTGAAAAACACGTTTTGAAAAGTGTACTGTTACTGCCCCATAACTTACATGGGGTTGACCAAACTTGCAGAAACATGTTTATTTCTGCTGAAAAACATGTTTTGACCCTTTCTGCACACTGGGGTTAAGATCTGAGTGTGTGGGCTCTTCTGAGCCTTGCTGCTACATGGGTATTCAGTTGTCTGAAAAAACGCGTTTATTTCGGGCTGAAAAACACGTTTTGAAAAGTGTACTGTTACTGCCCCATAACTTACATGGGGTTGACCAAACTTGCAGAAACATGTTTATTTCTGCTGAAAAACATGTTTTGACACTTTCAGCACACTGGGGTTAAGATCTGAGTGTGTGGGCTCTTCTGAGCCTTGTTGCTACATGGGGATTCAGTTGTCTGAAAAAACGCGTTTATTTCGGGCTGAAAAACACGTTTTGAAAAGTGTACTGTTACTGCCCCATAACTTACATGGGGTTGACCAAACTTGCAGAAACATGTTTATTTCTGCTGAAAAACATGTTTTGACACTTTCAGCACACTGGGGTTAAGATCTGAGTGTGTGGGCTCTTCTGAGCCTTGTTGCTACATGGGGATTCAGTTGTCTGAAAAAACGCGTTTATTTCGGGCTGAAAAACACGTTTTGAAAAGTGTACTGTTACTGCCCCATAACTTACATGGGGTTGACAAAACTTGCAGAAACATGTTTATTTCTGCTGAAAAACATGTTTTGACACTTTCAGCACACTGGGGTTAAGATCTGAGTGTGTGGGCTCTTCTGAGCCTTGCTGCTACATGGGGATTCAGTTGTCTGAAAAAACGCGTTTATTTCGGGCTGAAAAACACGTTTTGAAAAGTGTACTGTTACTGCCCCATAACTTACATGGGGTTGACCAAACTTGCAGAAACATGTTTATTTCTGCTGAAAAACATGTTTTGACACTTTCAGCACACTGGGGTTAAGATCTGAGTGTGTGGGCTCTTCTGAGCCTTGTTGCTACATGGGGATTCAGTTGTCTGAAAAAACGCGTTTATTTCGGGCTGAAAAACACGTTTTGAAAAGTGTACTGTTACTGCCCCATAACTTACATGGGGTTGACCAAACTTGCAGAAACATGTTTATTTCTGCTGAAAAACATGTTTTGACACTTTCAGCACACTGGGGTTAAGATCTGAGTGTGTGGGCTCTTCTGAGCCTTGCTGCTACATGGGGATTCAGTTGTCTGAAAAAACGCGTTTATTTCGGGCTGAAAAACACGTTTTGAAAAGTGTACTGTTACTGCCCCATAACTTACATGGGGTTGACCAAACTTGCAGAAACATGTTTATTTCTGCTGAAAAACATGTTTTGACACTTTCAGCACACTGGGGTTAAGATCTGAGTGTGTGGGCTCTTCTGAGCCTTGCTGCTACATGGGGATTCAGTTGTCTGAAAAAACGCGTTTATTTCGGGCTGAAAAACACGTTTTGCAGAGTGTACTGTTACTGCCCCATAACTTACATGGGGTTGACCAAACTTGCAGAAACATGTTTATTTCTGCTGAAAAACATGTTTTGACACTTTCAGCACACTGGGGTTAAGATCTGAGTGTGTGGGCTCTTCTGAGCCTTGCTGCTACATGGGGATTCAGTTGTCTGAAAAAACGCGTTTATTTCGGGCTGAAAAACACGTTTTGAAAAGTGTACTGTTACTGCCCCATAACTTACATGGGGTTGACCAAACTTGCAGAAACATGTTTATTTCTGCTGAAAAACATGTTTTGACCCTTTCTGCACACTGGGGTTAAGATCTGAGTGTGTGGGCTCTTCTGAGCCTTGTTGCTACATGGGGATTCAGTTGTCTGAAAAAACGCGTTTATTTCGGGCTGAAAAACACGTTTTGAAAAGTGTACTGTTACTGCCCCATAACTTACATGGGGTTGACCAAACTTGCAGAAACATGTTTATTTCTGCTGAAAAACATGTTTTGACCCTTTCTGCACACTGGGGTTAAGAGCTGAGTGTGTGGGCTCTTCTGAGACTTGCTGCTACATAGGGATTCAGTTGTCTGAAAAAACGCGTTTATTTCGGGCTGAAAAACACGTTTTGAAAAGTGTACTGTTACTGCCCCATAACTTACATGGGGTTGACCAAACCTGCAGAAACATGTTTATTTCTGCTGAAAAACATGTTTTGACACTTTCAGCACACTGGGGTTAAGATCTGAGTGTGTGGGCTCTTCTGAGCCTTGCTGCTACATGGGGATTCAGTTGTCTGAAAAAACGCGTTTATTTCGGGCTGAAAAACACGTTTTGAAAAGTGTACTGTTACTGCCCCATAACTTACATGGGGTTGACCAAACTTGCAGAAACATGTTTATTTCTGCTGAAAAACACGTTTTGACCCTTTCTGCACACTGGGGTTAAGATCTGAGTGTGTGGGCTCTTCTGAGCCTTGCTGCTACATGGGTATTCAGTTGTCTGAAAAAACGCGTTTATTTCGGGCTGAAAAACACGTTTTGAAAAGTGTACTGTTACTGCCCCATAACTTACATGGGGTTGACCAAACTTGCAGAAACATGTTTATTTCTGCTGAAAAACATGTTTTGAACCTTTCTGCACACTGGGGTTAAGATCTGAGTGTGTGGGCTCTTCTGAGCCTTGTTGCTACATGGGGATTCAGTTGTCTGAAAAAACGCGTTTATTTCGGGCTGAAAAACACGTTTTGAAAAGTGTACTGTTACTGCCCCATAACTTACATGGGGTTGACCAAACTTGCAGAAACATGTTTATTTCTGCTGAAAAACACGTTTTGACACTTTCAGCACACTGGGGTTAAGATCTGAGTGTGTGGGCTCTTCTGAGCCTTGTTGCTACATGGGGATTCAGTTGTCTGAAAAAACGCGTTTATTTCGGGCTGAAAAACACGTTTTGAAAAGTGTACTGTTACTGCCCCATAACTTACATGGGGTTGACCAAACTTGCAGAAACATGTTTATTTCTGCTGAAAAACATGTTTTGACACTTTCAGCACACTGGGGTTAAGATCTGAGTGTGTGGGCTCTTCTGAGCCTTGCTGCTACATGGGGATTCAGTTGTCTGAAAAAACGCGTTTATTTCGGGCTGAAAAACACGTTTTGAAAAGTGTACTGTTACTGCCCCATAACTTACATGGGGTTGACCAAACTTGCAGAAACATGTTTATTTCTGCTGAAAAACATGTTTTGACACTTTCAGCACACTGGGGTTAAGATCTGAGTGTGTGGGCTCTTCTGAGACTTGCTGCTACATAGGGATTCAGTTGTCTGAAAAAACGCGTTTATTTCGGGCTGAAAAACACGTTTTGAAAAGTGTACTGTTACTGCCCCATAACTTACATGGGGTTGACCAAACCTGCAGAAACATGTTTATTTCTGCTGAAAAACATGTCTTGACACTTTCAGCACACTGGGGTTAAGATCTGAGTGTGTGGGCTCTTCTGAGCCTTGTTGCTACATGGGGATTCAGTTGTCTGAAAAAACGCGTTTATTTCGGGCTGAAAAACACGTTTTGCAGAGTGTACTGTTACTGCCCCATAACTTACATGGGGTTGACCAAACTTGCAGAAACATGTTTATTTCTGCTGAAAAACACGTTTTGACCCTTTCTGCACACTGGGGTTAAGATCTGAGTGTGTGGGCTCTTCTGAGCCTTGTTGCTACATGGGGATTCAGTTGTCTGAAAAAACGCGTTTATTTCGGGCTGAAAAACACGTTTTGAAAAGTGTACTGTTACTGCCCCATAACTTACATGGGGTTGACCAAACTTGCAGAAACATGTTTATTTCTGCTGAAAAACATGTTTTGACACTTTCAGCACACTGGGGTTAAGATCTGAGTGTGTGGGCTCTTCTGAGCCTTGTTGCTACATGGGGATTCAGTTGTCTGAAAAAACGCGTTTATTTCGGGCTGAAAAACACGTTTTGAAAAGTGTACTGTTACTGCCCCATAACTTACATGGGGTTGACCAAACTTGCAGAAACATGTTTATTTCTGCTGAAAAACATGTTTTGACACTTTCAGCACACTGGGGTTAAGATCTGAGTGTGTGGGCTCTTCTGAGCCTTGCTGCTACATGGGGATTCAGTTGTCTGAAAAAACGCGTTTATTTCGGGCTGAAAAACACGTTTTGCAGAGTGTACTGTTACTGCCCCATAACTTACATGGGGTTGACCAAACTTGCAGAAACATGTTTATTTCTGCTGAAAAACATGTTTTGAACCTTTCTGCACACTGGGGTTAAGAGCTGAGTGTGTGGGCTCTTCTGAGACTTGCTGCTACATAGGGATTCAGTTGTCTGAAAAAACGCGTTTATTTCGGGCTGAAAAACACGTTTTGAAAAGTGTACTGTTACTGCCCCATAACTTACATGGGGTTGACCAAACCTGCAGAAACATGTTTATTTCTGCTGAAAAACATGTTTTGACACTTTCAGCACACTGGGGTTAAGATCTGAGTGTGTGGGCTCTTCTGAGCCTTGCTGCTACATGGGGATTCAGTTGTCTGAAAAAACGCGTTTATTTCGGGCTGAAAAACACGTTTTGAAAAGTGTACTGTTACTGCCCCATAACTTACATGGGGTTGACCAAACTTGCAGAAACATGTTTATTTCTGCTGAAAAACACGTTTTGACCCTTTCTGCACACTGGGGTTAAGATCTGAGTGTGTGGGCTCTTCTGAGCCTTGCTGCTACATGGGTATTCAGTTGTCTGAAAAAACGCGTTTATTTCGGGCTGAAAAACACGTTTTGAAAAGTGTACTGTTACTGCCCCATAACTTACATGGGGTTGACCAAACTTGCAGAAACATGTTTATTTCTGCTGAAAAACATGTTTTGAACCTTTCTGCACACTGGGGTTAAGATCTGAGTGTGTGGGCTCTTCTGAGCCTTGTTGCTACATGGGGATTCAGTTGTCTGAAAAAACGCGTTTATTTCGGGCTGAAAAACACGTTTTGAAAAGTGTACTGTTACTGCCCCATAACTTACATGGGGTTGACCAAACTTGCAGAAACATGTTTATTTCTGCTGAAAAACACGTTTTGACACTTTCAGCACACTGGGGTTAAGATCTGAGTGTGTGGGCTCTTCTGAGCCTTGTTGCTACATGGGGATTCAGTTGTCTGAAAAAACGCGTTTATTTCGGGCTGAAAAACACGTTTTGAAAAGTGTACTGTTACTGCCCCATAACTTACATGGGGTTGACCAAACTTGCAGAAACATGTTTATTTCTGCTGAAAAACATGTTTTGACACTTTCAGCACACTGGGGTTAAGATCTGAGTGTGTGGGCTCTTCTGAGCCTTGCTGCTACATGGGGATTCAGTTGTCTGAAAAAACGCGTTTATTTCGGGCTGAAAAACACGTTTTGAAAAGTGTACTGTTACTGCCCCATAACTTACATGGGGTTGACCAAACTTGCAGAAACATGTTTATTTCTGCTGAAAAACACGTTTTGACCCTTTCTGCACACTGGGGTTAAGATCTGAGTGTGTGGGCTCTTCTGAGCCTTGCTGCTACATGGGTATTCAGTTGTCTGAAAAAACGCGTTTATTTCGGGCTGAAAAACACGTTTTGAAAAGTGTACTGTTACTGCCCCATAACTTACATGGGGTTGACCAAACTTGCAGAAACATGTTTATTTCTGCTGAAAAACACGTTTTGACACTTTCAGCACACTGGGGTTAAGATCTGAGTGTGTGGGCTCTTCTGAGCCTTGTTGCTACATGGGGATTCAGTTGTCTGAAAAAACGCGTTTATTTCGGGCTGAAAAACACGTTTTGAAAAGTGTACTGTTACTGCCCCATAACTTACATGGGGTTGACCAAACTTGCAGAAACATGTTTATTTCTGCTAAAAAACATGTTTTGACACTTTCAGCACACTGGGGTTAAGATCTGAGTGTGTGGGCTCTTCTGAGCCTTGCTGCTACATGGGGATTCAGTTGTCTGAAAAAACGCGTTTATTTCGGGCTGAAAAACACGTTTTGAAAAGTGTACTGTTACTGCCCCATAACTTACATGGGGTTGACCAAACTTGCAGAAACATGTTTATTTCTGCTGAAAAACATGTTTTGACACTTTCAGCACACTGGGGTTAAGATCTGAGTGTGTGGGCTCTTCTGAGCCTTGCTGCTACATGGGGATTCAGTTGTCTGAAAAAACGCGTTTATTTCGGGCTGAAAAACACGTTTTGAAAAGTGTACTGTTACTGCCCCATAACTTACATGGGGTTGACCAAACTTGCAGAAACATGTTTATTTCTGCTGAAAAACATGTTTTGACACTTTCAGCACACTGGGGTTAAGATCTGAGTGTGTGGGCTCTTCTGAGCCTTGTTGCTACATGGGGATTCAGTTGTCTGAAAAAACGCGTTTATTTCGGGCTGAAAAACACGTTTTGAAAAGTGTACTGTTACTGCCCCATAACTTACATGGGGTTGACCAAACTTGCAGAAACATGTTTATTTCTGCTGAAAAACATGTTTTGACACTTTCAGCACACTGGGGTTAAGATCTGAGTGTGTGGGCTCTTCTGAGCCTTGCTGCTACATGGGGATTCAGTTGTCTGAAAAAACGCGTTTATTTCGGGCTGAAAAACACGTTTTGAAAAGTGTACTGTTACTGCCCCATAACTTACATGGGGTTGACCAAACTTGCAGAAACATGTTTATTTCTGCTGAAAAACATGTTTTGACACTTTCAGCACACTGGGGTTAAGATCTGAGTGTGTGGGCTCTTCTGAGCCTTGCTGCTACATGGGGATTCAGTTGTCTGAAAAAACGCGTTTATTTCGGGCTGAAAAACACGTTTTGCAGAGTGTACTGTTACTGCCCCATAACTTACATGGGGTTGACCAAACTTGCAGAAACATGTTTATTTCTGCTGAAAAACATGTTTTGAACCTTTCTGCACACTGGGGTTAAGAGCTGAGTGTGTGGGCTCTTCTGAGACTTGCTGCTACATAGGGATTCAGTTGTCTGAAAAAACGCGTTTATTTCGGGCTGAAAAACACGTTTTGAAAAGTGTACTGTTACTGCCCCATAACTTACATGGGGTTGACCAAACCTGCAGAAACATGTTTATTTCTGCTGAAAAACATGTTTTGACACTTTCAGCACACTGGGGTTAAGATCTGAGTGTGTGGGCTCTTCTGAGCCTTGCTGCTACATGGGGATTCAGTTGTCTGAAAAACGCGTTTATTTCGGGCTGAAAAACACGTTTTGAAAAGTGTACTGTTACTGCCCCATAACTTACATGGGGTTGACCAAACTTGCAGAAACATGTTTATTTCTGCTGAAAAACACGTTTTGACCCTTTCTGCACACTGGGGTTAAGATCTGAGTGTGTGGGCTCTTCTGAGCCTTGCTGCTACATGGGTATTCAGTTGTCTGAAAAAACGCGTTTATTTCGGGCTGAAAAACACGTTTTGAAAAGTGTACTGTTACTGCCCCATAACTTACATGGGGTTGACCAAACTTGCAGAAACATGTTTATTTCTGCTGAAAAACATGTTTTGAACCTTTCTGCACACTGGGGTTAAGATCTGAGTGTGTGGGCTCTTCTGAGCCTTGCTGCTACATGGGTATTCAGTTGTCTGAAAAAACGCGTTTATTTCGGGCTGAAAAACACGTTTTGAAAAGTGTACTGTTACTGCCCCATAACTTACATGGGGTTGACCAAACTTGCAGAAACATGTTTATTTCTGCTGAAAAACATGTTTTGACACTTTCAGCACACTGGGGTTAAGATCTGAGTGTGTGGGCTCTTCTGAGCCTTGTTGCTACATGGGGATTCAGTTGTCTGAAAAAACGCGTTTATTTCGGGCTGAAAAACACGTTTTGAAAAGTGTACTGTTACTGCCCCATAACTTACATGGGGTTGACCAAACTTGCAGAAACATGTTTATTTCTGCTGAAAAACATGTTTTGACACTTTCAGCACACTGGGGTTAAGATCTGAGTGTGTGGGCTCTTCTGAGCCTTGTTGCTACATGGGGATTCAGTTGTCTGAAAAAACGCGTTTATTTCGGGCTGAAAAACACGTTTTGAAAAGTGTACTGTTACTGCCCCATAACTTACATGGGGTTGACCAAACTTGCAGAAACATGTTTATTTCTGCTGAAAAACATGTTTTGACACTTTCAGCACACTGGGGTTAAGATCTGAGTGTGTGGGCTCTTCTGAGCCTTGCTGCTACATGGGGATTCAGTTGTCTGAAAAAACGCGTTTATTTCGGGCTGAAAAACACGTTTTGAAAAGTGTACTGTTACTGCCCCATAACTTACATGGGGTTGACCAAACTTGCAGAAACATGTTTATTTCTGCTGAAAAACATGTTTTGACACTTTCAGCACACTGGGGTTAAGATCTGAGTGTGTGGGCTCTTCTGAGCCTTGTTGCTACATGGGGATTCAGTTGTCTGAAAAAACGCGTTTATTTCGGGCTGAAAAACACGTTTTGAAAAGTGTACTGTTACTGCCCCATAACTTACATGGGGTTGACCAAACTTGCAGAAACATGTTTATTTCTGCTGAAAAACATGTTTTGACACTTTCAGCACACTGGGGTTAAGATCTGAGTGTGTGGGCTCTTCTGAGCCTTGCTGCTACATGGGGATTCAGTTGTCTGAAAAAACGCGTTTATTTCGGGCTGAAAAACACGTTTTGAAAAGTGTACTGTTACTGCCCCATAACTTACATGGGGTTGACCAAACTTGCAGAAACATGTTTATTTCTGCTGAAAAACATGTTTTGACACTTTCAGCACACTGGGGTTAAGATCTGAGTGTGTGGGCTCTTCTGAGCCTTGCTGCTACATGGGGATTCAGTTGTCTGAAAAAACGCGTTTATTTCGGGCTGAAAAACACGTTTTGCAGAGTGTACTGTTACTGCCCCATAACTTACATGGGGTTGACCAAACTTGCAGAAACATGTTTATTTCTGCTGAAAAACATGTTTTGACACTTTCAGCACACTGGGGTTAAGATCTGAGTGTGTGGGCTCTTCTGAGCCTTGCTGCTACATGGGGATTCAGTTGTCTGAAAAAACGCGTTTATTTCGGGCTGAAAAACACGTTTTGAAAAGTGTACTGTTACTGCCCCATAACTTACATGGGGTTGACCAAACTTGCAGAAACATGTTTATTTCTGCTGAAAAACATGTTTTGACCCTTTCTGCACACTGGGGTTAAGATCTGAGTGTGTGGGCTCTTCTGAGCCTTGTTGCTACATGGGGATTCAGTTGTCTGAAAAAACGCGTTTATTTCGGGCTGAAAAACACGTTTTGAAAAGTGTACTGTTACTGCCCCATAACTTACATGGGGTTGACCAAACTTGCAGAAACATGTTTATTTCTGCTGAAAAACATGTTTTGACCCTTTCTGCACACTGGGGTTAAGAGCTGAGTGTGTGGGCTCTTCTGAGACTTGCTGCTACATAGGGATTCAGTTGTCTGAAAAAACGCGTTTATTTCGGGCTGAAAAACACGTTTTGAAAAGTGTACTGTTACTGCCCCATAACTTACATGGGGTTGACCAAACCTGCAGAAACATGTTTATTTCTGCTGAAAAACATGTTTTGACACTTTCAGCACACTGGGGTTAAGATCTGAGTGTGTGGGCTCTTCTGAGCCTTGCTGCTACATGGGGATTCAGTTGTCTGAAAAAACGCGTTTATTTCGGGCTGAAAAACACGTTTTGAAAAGTGTACTGTTACTGCCCCATAACTTACATGGGGTTGACCAAACTTGCAGAAACATGTTTATTTCTGCTGAAAAACACGTTTTGACCCTTTCTGCACACTGGGGTTAAGATCTGAGTGTGTGGGCTCTTCTGAGCCTTGCTGCTACATGGGTATTCAGTTGTCTGAAAAAACGCGTTTATTTCGGGCTGAAAAACACGTTTTGAAAAGTGTACTGTTACTGCCCCATAACTTACATGGGGTTGACCAAACTTGCAGAAACATGTTTATTTCTGCTGAAAAACATGTTTTGAACCTTTCTGCACACTGGGGTTAAGATCTGAGTGTGTGGGCTCTTCTGAGCCTTGTTGCTACATGGGGATTCAGTTGTCTGAAAAAACGCGTTTATTTCGGGCTGAAAAACACGTTTTGAAAAGTGTACTGTTACTGCCCCATAACTTACATGGGGTTGACCAAACTTGCAGAAACATGTTTATTTCTGCTGAAAAACACGTTTTGACACTTTCAGCACACTGGGGTTAAGATCTGAGTGTGTGGGCTCTTCTGAGCCTTGTTGCTACATGGGGATTCAGTTGTCTGAAAAAACGCGTTTATTTCGGGCTGAAAAACACGTTTTGAAAAGTGTACTGTTACTGCCCCATAACTTACATGGGGTTGACCAAACTTGCAGAAACATGTTTATTTCTGCTGAAAAACATGTTTTGACACTTTCAGCACACTGGGGTTAAGATCTGAGTGTGTGGGCTCTTCTGAGCCTTGCTGCTACATGGGTATTCAGTTGTCTGAAAAAACGCGTTTATTTCGGGCTGAAAAACACGTTTTGAAAAGTGTACTGTTACTGCCCCATAACTTACATGGGGTTGACCAAACTTGCAGAAACATGTTTATTTCTGCTGAAAAACATGTTTTGACACTTTCAGCACACTGGGGTTAAGATCTGAGTGTGTGGGCTCTTCTGAGACTTGCTGCTACATAGGGATTCAGTTGTCTGAAAAAACGCGTTTATTTCGGGCTGAAAAACACGTTTTGAAAAGTGTACTGTTACTGCCCCATAACTTACATGGGGTTGACCAAACCTGCAGAAACATGTTTATTTCTGCTGAAAAACATGTCTTGACACTTTCAGCACACTGGGGTTAAGATCTGAGTGTGTGGGCTCTTCTGAGCCTTGTTGCTACATGGGGATTCAGTTGTCTGAAAAAACGCGTTTATTTCGGGCTGAAAAACACGTTTTGCAGAGTGTACTGTTACTGCCCCATAACTTACATGGGGTTGACCAAACTTGCAGAAACATGTTTATTTCTGCTGAAAAACACGTTTTGACCCTTTCTGCACACTGGGGTTAAGATCTGAGTGTGTGGGCTCTTCTGAGCCTTGTTGCTACATGGGGATTCAGTTGTCTGAAAAAACGCGTTTATTTCGGGCTGAAAAACACGTTTTGAAAAGTGTACTGTTACTGCCCCATAACTTACATGGGGTTGACCAAACTTGCAGAAACATGTTTATTTCTGCTGAAAAACATGTTTTGACACTTTCAGCACACTGGGGTTAAGATCTGAGTGTGTGGGCTCTTCTGAGCCTTGTTGCTACATGGGGATTCAGTTGTCTGAAAAAACGCGTTTATTTCGGGCTGAAAAACACGTTTTGAAAAGTGTACTGTTACTGCCCCATAACTTACATGGGGTTGACCAAACTTGCAGAAACATGTTTATTTCTGCTGAAAAACATGTTTTGACACTTTCAGCACACTGGGGTTAAGATCTGAGTGTGTGGGCTCTTCTGAGCCTTGCTGCTACATGGGGATTCAGTTGTCTGAAAAAACGCGTTTATTTCGGGCTGAAAAACACGTTTTGAAAAGTGTACTGTTACTGCCCCATAACTTACATGGGGTTGACCAAACTTGCAGAAACATGTTTATTTCTGCTGAAAAACATGTTTTGACACTTTCAGCACACTGGGGTTAAGATCTGAGTGTTTGGGCTCTTCTGAGCCTTGCTGCTACATGGGGATTCAGTTGTCTGAAAAAACGCGTTTATTTCGGGCTGAAAAACACGTTTTGCAGAGTGTACTGTTACTGCCCCATAACTTACATGGGGTTGACCAAACTTGCAGAAACATGTTTATTTCTGCTGAAAAACATGTTTTGAACCTTTCTGCACACTGGGGTTAAGAGCTGAGTGTGTGGGCTCTTCTGAGACTTGCTGCTACATAGGGATTCAGTTGTCTGAAAAAACGCGTTTATTTCGGGCTGAAAAACACGTTTTGAAAAGTGTACTGTTACTGCCCCATAACTTACATGGGGTTGACCAAACCTGCAGAAACATGTTTATTTCTGCTGAAAAACATGTTTTGACACTTTCAGCACACTGGGGTTAAGATCTGAGTGTGTGGGCTCTTCTGAGCCTTGCTGCTACATGGGGATTCAGTTGTCTGAAAAAACGCGTTTATTTCGGGCTGAAAAACACGTTTTGAAAAGTGTACTGTTACTGCCCCATAACTTACATGGGGTTGACCAAACTTGCAGAAACATGTTTATTTCTGCTGAAATACACGTTTTGACCCTTTCTGCACACTGGGGTTAAGATCTGAGTGTGTGGGCTCTTCTGAGCCTTGCTGCTACATGGGTATTCAGTTGTCTGAAAAAACGCGTTTATTTCGGGCTGAAAAACACGTTTTGAAAAGTGTACTGTTACTGCCCCATAACTTACATGGGGTTGACCAAACTTGCAGAAACATGTTTATTTCTGCTGAAAAACATGTTTTGAACCTTTCTGCACACTGGGGTTAAGATCTGAGTGTGTGGGCTCTTCTGAGCCTTGCTGCTACATGGGGATTCATTTGTCTGAAAAAACGCGTTTATTTCGGGCTGAAAAACACGTTTTGAAAAGTGTACTGTTACTGCCCCATAACCTACATGGGTTGACCAAACTTGCAGAAACATGTTTATTTCTGCTGAAAAACATGTTTTGACACTTTCAGCACACTGGGGTTAAGATCTGAGTGTGTGGGCTCTTCTGAGCCTTGCTGCTACATGGGGATTCAGTTGTCTGAAAAAACGCGTTTATTTCGGGCTGAAAAACACGTTTTTGCAGAGTGTACTGTTACTGCCCCATAACTTGCATGGGGTTGACCAAACTTGCAGAAACATGTTTATTTCTGCTGAAAAACACGTTTTGACCCTTTCTGCACACTGGGGTTAAGATCTGAGTGTGTGGGCTCTTCTGAGCCTTGCTGCTACATGGGTATTCAGTTGTCTGAAAAAACGCGTTTATTTCGGGCTGAAAAACACGTTTTGTAAAGTGTACTGTACTGCCCCATAACTTACATGGGGTTGACCAAACTTGCAGAAACATGTTTATTTCTGCTGAAAAACATGTTTTGAACCTTTCTGCACACTGGGGTTAAGATCTGAGTGTGTGGGCTCTTCTGAGCCTTGCTGCTACATGGGGATTCAGTTGTCTGAAAAAACGCGTTTATTTCGGGCTGAAAACACGTTTTGCAGTGTAGAGTGTACTGTTACTGCCCCATAACTTACATGGGGTTGACCAAACTTGCAGAAACATGTTTATTTCTGCTGAAAAACACGTTTTGACCCTTTCTGCACACTGGGGTTAAGATCTGAGTGTGTGGGCTCTTCTGAGCCTTGCTGCTACATGGGTATTCAGTTGTCTGAAAAAACGCGTTTATTTCGGGCTGAAAAACACGTTTTGAAAAGTGTACTGTTACTGCCCCATAACTTACATGGGGTTGACCAAACTTGCAGAAACATGTTTATTTCTGCTGAAAAACATGTTTTGAACCTTTCTGCACACTGGGGTTAAGATCTGAGTGTGTGGGCTCTTCTGAGCCTTGCTGCTACATGGGGATTCAGTTGTCTGAAAAAACGCGTTTATTTCGGGCTGAAAAACACGTTTTGCAGAGTGTACTGTTACTGCCCCATAACTTACATGGGGTTGACCAAACTTGCAGAAACATGTTTATTTCTGCTGAAAAACATGTTTTGACACTTTCAGCACACTGGGGTTTAAGATCTGAGTGTGTGGGCTCTTCTGAGCCTTGTTGCTACATGGGGATTCAGTTGTCTGAAAAAACGCGTTATTTCGGGCTGAAAAACACGTTTTGAAAAGTGTACTGTTACTGCCCCATAACTTACATGGGGTTGACCAAACTTGCAGAAACATATTTTATTTCTGCTGAAAAAACAAGTTTTGACACTTTCAGCACACTGGGGTTAAGATCTGAGTGTGTGGGCTCTTCTGAGCCTTGCTGCTACATGGGGATTCAGTTGTCTGAAAAAACGCGTTTATTTCGGGCTGAAACAACACGTTTTGCAGAGTGTACTGTTACTGCCCCATAACTTACATGGGGTTGACCAAACTTGCAGAAACATGTTTATTTCTCCTGAAAAACACGTTTTGACCCTTTCTGCACACTGGGGTTAAGATCTGAGTGTGTGGGCTCTTCTGAGCCTTGCTGCTACATGGGTATTCAGTTGTCTGAAAAAACGCGTTTATTTCGGGCTGAAAACACGTTTTGAAAAGTGTACTGTTACTGCCCCATAACTTACATGGGGTTGACCAAACTTGCAGAAACATGTTTATTTCTGCTGAAAAACATGTTTTGAACCTTTCTGCACACTGGGGTTAAGATCTGAGTGTGTGGGCTCTTCTGAGCCTTGCTGCTACATGGGGATTCAGTTGTCTGAAAAAACGCGTTTATTTCGGGCTGAAAAACACGTTTTGAAAAGTGTACTGTTACTGCCCCATAACTTACATGGGGTTGACCAAACTTGCAGAAACATGTTTATTTCTGCTGAAAAACATGTTTTTGACACTTTCAGCACACTGGGGTTAAGATCTGAGTGTGTGGGCTCTTCTGAGCCTTGGCTGCTACATGGGGATTCAGTTGTCTGAAAAACGCGTTTATTTCGGGCTGAAAAACACGTTTTGAAAAGTGTACTGTTACTGCCCCATAACTTACATGGGGTTGACCAAACTTGCAGAAACATGTTTATTTCTGCTGAAAAACATGTTTTGAACCTTTCTGCACACTGGGGTTAAGATCTGAGTGTGTGGGCTCTTCTGAGCCTTGCTGCTACATGGGGATTCAGTTGTCTGAAAAAACGCGTTTATTTCGGGCTGAAAAACACGTTTTGCAGAGTGTACTGTTACTGCCCATAACTTACATGGGGTTGACCAAACTTGCAGAACATGTTTATTTCTGCTGAAAAAACATGTTTTGACACTTTCAGCACACTGGGGGTTAAGATCTGAGTGTGTGGGCTCTTCTGAGCCTTGTTGCTACATGGGGATTCAGTTGTCTGAAAAAACGCGTTTATTTCGGGCTGAAAAACACGTTTTGAAAAAGTGTACTGTTACTGCCCCATAACTTACATGGGGTTGACCAAACTTGCAGAAACATGTTTATTTCTGCTGAAAAACATGTTTTGACACTTTCAGCACACTGGGGTTAAGATCTGAGTGTGTGGGCTCTTCTGAGCCTTGCTGCTACATGGGGATTCAGTTGTCTGAAAAAACGCGTTTATTTCGGGCTGAAAAACACGTTTTGCAGAGTGTACTGTTACTGCCCCATAACTTTACATGGGGTTGACCAAACTTGCAGGAAACATGTTTATTTCTGCTGAAAAACACGTTTTGACCTTTCTGCACACTGGGGTTAAGATCTGAGTTTGTGGGCTCTTCTGAGCCTTGCTGCTACATGGGTATTCAGTTGTCTGAAAAAACGCGTTTATTTCGGGCTGAAAAACACGTTTTGAAAAGTGTACTGTTACTGCCCCATAACTTACATGGGGTTGACCAAACTTGCAGAAACATGTTTATTTCTTCTGAAAAACATGTTTTGACACTTTCAGCACACTGGGGTTAAGATCTGAGTGTGTGGGCTCTTCTGAGCCTTGCTGCTACATGGGTATTCAGTTGTCTGAAAAAACGCGTTTATTTCGGGCTGAAAAACACGTTTTGAAAAGTGTACTGTTACTGCCCCATAACTTACATGGGGTTGACCAAACTTGCAGAAACATGTTTATTTCTGCTGAAAAACACGTTTTGACCCTTTCTGCACACTGGGGTTAAGATCTGAGTGTGTGGCTCTTCTGAGCCTTGCTGCTACATGGGTATTCAGTTGTCTGAAAAAACGCGTTTATTTCGGGCTGAAAAACACGTTTTGAAAAGTGTACTGTTACTGCCCCATAACTTACATGGGGTTGACCAAACTTGCAGAAACATGTTTATTTCTGCTGAAAAACATGTTTTGAACCTTTCTGCACACTGGGGTTAAGATCTGAGTGTGTGGGCTCTCTGAGACTTGCTGCTACATGGGGATTCATTTGTCTGAAAAACGCGTTTATTCGGGCTGAAAAACACGTTTTTGAAAAGTGTACTGTTACTGCCCCATAAACCTACATGGGGTTGACCAAACTTGCAGAAACATGTTTATTTCTGCTGAAAAACATGTTTTGACACTTCAGCACACTGGGGTTAAGATCTGAGTGTGTGGGCTCTTCTGAGCCTTGCTGCTACATGGGGATTCAGTTGTCTGAAAAAACGCGTTTATTTCGGGCTGAAAAACACGTTTGCAGAGTGTACTGTTACTGCCCCATAACTTGCATGGGGTTGACCAAACTTGCAGAACATGTTATTTCTGCTGAAAAACACGTTTTGACCCTTTCTGCACACTGGGTTAAGATCTGAGTGTGTGGGCTCTTCTGAGCCTTGCTGCTACATGGGTATTCAGTTGTCTGAAAAAACGCGTTTATTTCGGGCTGAAAAACACGTTTGAAAAGTGTACTGTTACTGCCCCATAACTTACATGGGGTTGACCAAACTTGCAGAAACATGTTTATTTCTGCTGAAAAACATGTTTTGAACCTTTCTGCACACTGGGGTTAAGATCTGAGTGTGTGGGCTCTTCTGAGCCTTGCTGCTACATGGGGATTCAGTTGTCTGAAAAAACGCGTTTATTTCGGGCTGAAAAACACGTTTTGCAGAGTGTACTGTTACTGCCCCATAACTTACATGGGGTTGACCAAACTTGCAGAAACATGTTTATTTCTGCTGAAAAACACGTTTTGACCCTTTCTGCACACTGGGGTTAAGATCTGAGTGTGTGGGCTCTTCTGAGCCTTGCTGCTACATGGGTATTCAGTTGTCTGAAAAAACGCGTTTATTTCGGGCTGAAAAACACGTTTTGAAAAGTGTACTGTTACTGCCCCATAACTTACATGGGGTTGACCAAACTTGCAGAAACATGTTTATTTCTGCTGAAAAACATGTTTTGACACTTTCAGCACACTGGGGTTAAGATCTGAGTGTGTGGGCTCTTCTGAGCCTTGTTGCTACATGGGGATTCAGTTGTCTGAAAAAACGCGTTTATTTCGGGCTGAAAAACACGTTTTGAAAAGTGTACTGTTACTGCCCCATAACTTACATGGGGTTGACCAAACTTGCAGAAACATGTTTATTTCTGCTGAAAGACACGTTTTGACCCTTTCTGCACACTGGGGTTAAGATCTGAGTGTGTGGGCTCTTCTGAGCCTTGCTGCTACATGGGTATTCAGTTGTCTGAAAAAACGCGTTTATTTCGGGCTGAAAAACACGTTTTGAAAAGTGTACTGTTACTGCCCCATAACTTACATGGGGTTGACCAAACTTGCAGAAACATGTTTATTTCTGCTGAAAAACATGTTTTGAACCTTTCTGCACACTGGGGTTAAGATCTGAGTGTGTGGGCTCTTCTGAGCCTTGCTGCTACATGGGGATTCAGTTGTCTGAAAAAACGCGTTTATTTCGGGCTGAAAAACACGTTTTGAAAAGTGTACTGTTACTGCCCCATAACCTACATGGGGTTGACCAAACTTGCAGAAACATGTTTATTTCTGCTGAAAAACATGTTTTGACACTTTCAGCACACTGGGGTTAAGATCTGAGTGTGTGGGCTCTTCTGAGCCTTGCTGCTACATGGGGATTCAGTTGTCTAAAAAAACGCGTTTATTTCGGGCTGAAAAACACGTTTTGCAGAGTGTACTGTTACTGCCCCATAACTTGCATGGGGTTGACCAAACTTGCAGAAACATGTTTATTTCTGCTGAAAAACACGTTTTGACCCTTTCTGCACACTGGGGTTAAGATCTGAGTGTGTGGGCTCTTCTGAGCCTTGCTGCTACATGGGTATTCAGTTGTCTGAAAAAACGCGTTTATTTCGGGCTGAAAAACACGTTTTGAAAAGTGTACTGTTACTGCCCCATAACTTACATGGGGTTGACCAAACTTGCAGAAACATGTTTATTTCTGCTGAAAAACATGTTTTGAACCTTTCTGCACACTGGGGTTAAGATCTGAGTGTGTGGGCTCTTCTGAGCCTTGCTGCTACATGGGGATTCAGTTGTCTGAAAAAACGCGTTTATTTCGGGCTGAAAAACACGTTTTGCAGAGTGTACTGTTACTGCCCCATAACTTACATGGGGTTGACCAAACTTGCAGAAACATGTTTATTTCTGCTGAAAAACATGTTTTGACACTTTCAGCACACTGGGGTTAAGATCTGAGTGTGTGGGCTCTTCTGAGCCTTGTTGCTACATGGGGATTCAGTTGTCTGAAAAAACGCGTTTATTTCGGGCTGAAAAACACGTTTTGAAAAGTGTACTGTTACTGCCCCATAACTTACATGGGGTTGACCAAACTTGCAGAAACATATTTATTTCTGCTGAAAAACAAGTTTTGACACTTTCAGCACACTGGGGTTAAGATCTGAGTGTGTGGGCTCTTCTGAGCCTTGCTGCTACATGGGGATTCAGTTGTCTGAAAAAACGCGTTTATTTCGGGCTGAAACAACACGTTTTGCAGAGTGTACTGTTACTGCCCCATAACTTACATGGGGTTGACCAAACTTGCAGAAACATGTTTATTTCTCCTGAAAAACACGTTTTGACCCTTTCTGCACACTGGGGTTAAGATCTGAGTGTGTGGGCTCTTCTGAGCCTTGCTGCTACATGGGTATTCAGTTGTCTGAAAAAACGCGTTTATTTCGGGCTGAAAAACACGTTTTGAAAAGTGTACTGTTACTGCCCCATAACTTACATGGGGTTGACCAAACTTGCAGAAACATGTTTATTTCTGCTGAAAAACATGTTTTGAACCTTTCTGCACACTGGGGTTAAGATCTGAGTGTGTGGGCTCTTCTGAGCCTTGCTGCTACATGGGGATTCAGTTGTCTGAAAAAACGCGTTTATTTCGGGCTGAAAAACACGTTTTGAAAAGTGTACTGTTACTGCCCCATAACTTACATGGGGTTGACCAAACTTGCAGAAACATGTTTATTTCTGCTGAAAAACATGTTTTGACACTTTCAGCACACTGGGGTTAAGATCTGAGTGTGTGGGCTCTTCTGAGCCTTGCTGCTACATGGGGATTCAGTTGTCTGAAAAAACGCGTTTATTTCGGGCTGAAAAACACGTTTTGAAAAGTGTACTGTTACTGCCCCATAACTTACATGGGGTTGACCAAACTTGCAGAAACATGTTTATTTCTGCTGAAAAACATGTTTTGAACCTTTCTGCACACTGGGGTTAAGATCTGAGTGTGTGGGCTCTTCTGAGCCTTGCTGCTACATGGGGATTCAGTTGTCTGAAAAAACGCGTTTATTTCGGGCTGAAAAACACGTTTTGCAGAGTGTACTGTTACTGCCCCATAACTTACATGGGGTTGACCAAACTTGCAGAAACATGTTTATTTCTGCTGAAAAACATGTTTTGACACTTTCAGCACACTGGGGTTAAGATCTGAGTGTGTGGGCTCTTCTGAGCCTTGTTGCTACATGGGGATTCAGTTGTCTGAAAAAACGCGTTTATTTCGGGCTGAAAAACACGTTTTGAAAAGTGTACTGTTACTGCCCCATAACTTACATGGGGTTGACCAAACTTGCAGAAACATGTTTATTTCTGCTGAAAAACATGTTTTGACACTTTCAGCACACTGGGGTTAAGATCTGAGTGTGTGGGCTCTTCTGAGCCTTGCTGCTACATGGGGATTCAGTTGTCTGAAAAAACGCGTTTATTTCGGGCTGAAAAACACGTTTTGCAGAGTGTACTGTTACTGCCCCATAACTTACATGGGGTTGACCAAACTTGCAGAAACATGTTTATTTCTGCTGAAAAACACGTTTTGACCCTTTCTGCACACTGGGGTTAAGATCTGAGTTTGTGGGCTCTTCTGAGCCTTGCTGCTACATGGGTATTCAGTTGTCTGAAAAAACGCGTTTATTTCGGGCTGAAAAACACGTTTTGAAAAGTGTACTGTTACTGCCCCATAACTTACATGGGGTTGACCAAACTTGCAGAAACATGTTTATTTCTGCTGAAAAACATGTTTTGACACTTTCAGCACACTGGGGTTAAGATCTGAGTGTGTGGGCTCTTCTGAGCCTTGCTGCTACATGGGTATTCAGTTGTCTGAAAAAACGCGTTTATTTCGGGCTGAAAAACACGTTTTGAAAAGTGTACTGTTACTGCCCCATAACTTACATGGGGTTGACCAAACTTGCAGAAACATGTTTATTTCTGCTGAAAAACACGTTTTGACCCTTTCTGCACACTGGGGTTAAGATCTGAGTGTGTGGGCTCTTCTGAGCCTTGCTGCTACATGGGTATTCAGTTGTCTGAAAAAACGCGTTTATTTCGGGCTGAAAAACACGTTTTGAAAAGTGTACTGTTACTGCCCCATAACTTACATGGGGTTGACCAAACTTGCAGAAACATGTTTATTTCTGCTGAAAAACATGTTTTGAACCTTTCTGCACACTGGGGTTAAGATCTGAGTGTGTGGGCTCTTCTGAGACTTGCTGCTACATGGGGATTCATTTGTCTGAAAAAACGCGTTTATTTCGGGCTGAAAAACACGTTTTGAAAAGTGTACTGTTACTGCCCCATAACCTACATGGGGTTGACCAAACTTGCAGAAACATGTTTATTTCTGCTGAAAAACATGTTTTGACACTTTCAGCACACTGGGGTTAAGATCTGAGTGTGTGGGCTCTTCTGAGCCTTGCTGCTACATGGGGATTCAGTTGTCTGAAAAAACGCGTTTATTTCGGGCTGAAAAACACGTTTTGCAGAGTGTACTGTTACTGCCCCATAACTTGCATGGGGTTGACCAAACTTGCAGAAACATGTTTATTTCTGCTGAAAAACACGTTTTGACCCTTTCTGCACACTGGGGTTAAGATCTGAGTGTGTGGGCTCTTCTGAGCCTTGCTGCTACATGGGTATTCAGTTGTCTGAAAAAACGCGTTTATTTCGGGCTGAAAAACACGTTTTGAAAAGTGTACTGTTACTGCCCCATAACTTACATGGGGTTGACCAAACTTGCAGAAACATGTTTATTTCTGCTGAAAAACATGTTTTGAACCTTTCTGCACACTGGGGTTAAGATCTGAGTGTGTGGGCTCTTCTGAGCCTTGCTGCTACATGGGGATTCAGTTGTCTGAAAAAACGCGTTTATTTCGGGCTGAAAAACACGTTTTGCAGAGTGTACTGTTACTGCCCCATAACTTACATGGGGTTGACCAAACTTGCAGAAACATGTTTATTTCTGCTGAAAAACACGTTTTGACCCTTTCTGCACACTGGGGTTAAGATCTGAGTGTGTGGGCTCTTCTGAGCCTTGCTGCTACATGGGTATTCAGTTGTCTGAAAAAACGCGTTTATTTCGGGCTGAAAAACACGTTTTGAAAAGTGTACTGTTACTGCCCCATAACTTACATGGGGTTGACCAAACTTGCAGAAACATGTTTATTTCTGCTGAAAAACATGTTTTGACACTTTCAGCACACTGGGGTTAAGATCTGAGTGTGTGGGCTCTTCTGAGCCTTGTTGCTACATGGGGATTCAGTTGTCTGAAAAAACGCGTTTATTTCGGGCTGAAAAACACGTTTTGAAAAGTGTACTGTTACTGCCCCATAACTTACATGGGGTTGACCAAACTTGCAGAAACATGTTTATTTCTGCTGAAAGACACGTTTTGACCCTTTCTGCACACTGGGGTTAAGATCTGAGTGTGTGGGCTCTTCTGAGCCTTGCTGCTACATGGGTATTCAGTTGTCTGAAAAAACGCGTTTATTTCGGGCTGAAAAACACGTTTTGAAAAGTGTACTGTTACTGCCCCATAACTTACATGGGGTTGACCAAACTTGCAGAAACATGTTTATTTCTGCTGAAAAACATGTTTTGAACCTTTCTGCACACTGGGGTTAAGATCTGAGTGTGTGGGCTCTTCTGAGCCTTGCTGCTACATGGGGATTCAGTTGTCTGAAAAACGCGTTTATTTCGGGCTGAAAAACACGTTTTGAAAAGTGTACTGTTACTGCCCCATAACCTACATGGGGTTGACCAAACTTGCAGAAACATGTTTATTTCTGCTGAAAAACATGTTTTGACACTTTCAGCACACTGGGGTTAAGATCTGAGTGTGTGGGCTCTTCTGAGCCTTGCTGCTACATGGGGATTCAGTTGTCTAAAAAACGCGTTTATTTCGGGCTGAAAACACGTTTTGCAGAGTGTACTGTTACTGCCCCATAACTTGCATGGGGTTGACCAAACTTGCAGAAACATGTTTATTTCTGCTGAAAAACACGTTTTGACCCTTTCTGCACACTGGGGTTAAGATCTGAGTGTGTGGGCTCTTCTGAGCCTTGCTGCTACATGGGTATTCAGTTGTCTGAAAAAACGCGTTTATTTCGGGCTGAAAAACACGTTTTGAAAAGTGTACTGTTACTGCCCCATAACTTACATGGGGTTGACCAAACTTGCAGAAACATGTTTATTTCTGCTGAAAAACATGTTTTGAACCTTTCTGCACACTGGGGTTAAGATCTGAGTGTGTGGGCTCTTCTGAGCCTTGCTGCTACATGGGGATTCAGTTGTCTGAAAAACGCGTTATTTCGGGCTGAAAACACATTTTGCAGAGTGTACTGTTACTGCCCCATAACTTACATGGGTTGACCAAACTTGCAGAAACATGTTTTATTTCTGCTGAAAAACACGTTTTGACCCTTTCTGCACACTGGGGTTAAGATCTGAGTGTGTGGGCTCTTCTGAGCCTTGCTGCTACATGGGTATTCAGTTGTCTGAAAAAACGCGTTTATTTCGGGCTGAAAAACACGTTTTGAAAAGTGTACTGTTACTGCCCCATAACTTACATGGGGTTGACCAAACTTGCAGAAACATGTTTATTTCTGCTGAAAAACATGTTTTGACACTTTCAGCACACTGGGGTTAAGATCTGAGTGTGTGGGCTCTTCTGAGCCTTGCTGCTACATGGGGATTCAGTTGTCTGAAAAAACGCGTTTATTTCGGGCTTAAAAACACGTTTTGAAAAGTGTACTGTTACTGCCCCATAACTTACATGGGGTTGACCAAACTTGCAGAAACATGTTTATTTCTGCTGAAAAACATGTTTTGACACTTTCAGCACACTGGGGTTAAGATCTGAGTGTGTGGGCTCTTCTGAGCCTTGCTGCTACATGGGTATTCAGTTGTCTGAAAAAACGCGTTTATTTCGGGCTGAAAAACACGTTTTGAAAAGTGTACTGTTACTGCCCCATAACTTACATGGGGTTGACCAAACTTGCAGAAACATGTTTATTTCTGCTGAAAAACATGTTTTGACACTTTCAGCACACTGGGGTTAAGATCTGAGTGTGTGGGCTCTTCTGAGCCTTGTTGCTACATGGGGATTCAGTTGTCTGAAAAAACGCGTTTATTTCGGGCTGAAAAACACGTTTTGAAAAGTGTACTGTTACTGCCCCATAACTTACATGGGGTTGACCAAACTTGCAGAAACATGTTTATTTCTGCTGAAAGACACGTTTTGACCCTTTCTGCACACTGGGGTTAAGATCTGAGTGTGTGGGCTCTTCTGAGCCTTGCTGCTACATGGGTATTCAGTTGTCTGAAAAAACGCGTTTATTTCGGGCTGAAAAACACGTTTTGAAAAGTGTACTGTTACTGCCCCATAACTTACATGGGGTTGACCAAACTTGCAGAAACATGTTTATTTCTGCTGAAAAACATGTTTTGAACCTTTCTGCACACTGGGGTTAAGATCTGAGTGTGTGGGCTCTTCTGAGCCTTGCTGCTACATGGGGATTCAGTTGTCTGAAAAAACGCGTTTATTTCGGGCTGAAAAACACGTTTTGAAAAGTGTACTGTTACTGCCCCATAACCTACATGGGGTTGACCAAACTTGCAGAAACATGTTTATTTCTGCTGAAAAACATGTTTTGACACTTTCAGCACACTGGGGTTAAGATCTGAGTGTGTGGGCTCTTCTGAGCCTTGCTGCTACATGGGTATTCAGTTGTCTGAAAAAACGCGTTTATTTCGGGCTGAAAAACACGTTTTGCAGAGTGTACTGTTACTGCCCCATAACTTGCATGGGGTTGACCAAACTTGCAGAAACATGTTTATTTCTGCTGAAAAACACGTTTTGACCCTTTCTGCACACTGGGGTTAAGATCTGAGTGTGTGGGCTCTTCTGAGCCTTGCTGCTACATGGGTATTCAGTTGTCTGAAAAAACGCGTTTATTTCGGGCTGAAAAACACGTTTTGAAAAGTGTACTGTTACTGCCCCATAACTTACATGGGGTTGACCAAACTTGCAGAAACATGTTTATTTCTGATGAAAAACATGTTTTGAACCTTTCTGCACACTGGGGTTAAGATCTGAGTGTGTGGGCTCTTCTGAGCCTTGCTGCTACATGGGGATTCAGTTGTCTGAAAAAACGCGTTTATTTCGGGCTGAAAAACACGTTTTGCAGAGTGTACTGTTACTGCCCCATAACTTACATGGGGTTGACCAAACTTGCAGAAACATGTTTATTTCTGCTGAAAAACATGTTTTGACACTTTCAGCACACTGGGGTTAAGATCTGAGTGTGTGGGCTCTTCTGAGCCTTGTTGCTACATGGGGATTCAGTTGTCTGAAAAAACGCGTTTATTTCGGGCTGAAAAACACGTTTTGCAGAGTGTACTGTTACTGCCCCATAACTTACATGGGGTTGACCAAACTTGCAGAAACATGTTTATTTCTGCTGAAAACATGTTTTGACACTTTCAGCACACTGGGGTTAAGATCTGAGTGTGTGGGCTCTTCTGAGCCTTGCTGCTACATGGGTATTCAGTTGTCTGAAAAAACGCGTTTATTTCGGGCTGAAAACACGTTTTGAAAAGTGTACTGTTACTGCCCCATAACTTACATGGGGTTGACCAAACTTGCAGAAACATGTTTATTTCTGCTGAAAAACATGTTTTGACACTTTCAGCAACACTGGGTTAAGATCTGAGTGTGTGGGCTCTTCTGAGCCTTGCTGCTACATGGGTATTCAGTTGTCTGAAAAACGCGGTTATTTCGGGCTGAAAAACACGTTTTGAAAAGTGTACTGTTACTGCCCCATAACTTACATGGGTTGACCAAACTTGCAGAAACATGTTTATTTCTGCTGAAAAACATGTTTTGACACTTTCAGCACACTGGGTTAGATCTGAGTGTGTGGGCTCTTCTGAGCCTTGTTGCTACATGGGGATTCAGTTGTCTGAAAAACGCGTTTTATTTTGGCTGAAAAACACGTTTGCAGAGTGTACTGTTACTGCCCCATAACTTACATGAGGTTGACCAAACTTGCAGAAACATGTTTATTTCTGCTGAAAAACATGTTTTGACACTTTCAGCACACTGGGGTTAAGATCTGAGTGTGTGGGCTCTTCTGAGCCTTGCTGCTACATGGGTATTCAGTTGTCTGAAAAAACGCGTTTATTTCGGGCTGAAAAACACGTTTTGAAAAGTGTACTGTTACTGCCCCATAACTTACATGGGGTTGACCAAACTTGCAGAACATGTTTATTTCTGCTGAAAAACATGTTTTGACACTTTCAGCACACTGGGGTTAAGACTGAGTGTGTGGGCTCTTCTGAGCCTTGCTGCTACATGGGTATTCAGTTGTCTGAAAAACGCGTTTATTTCGGGCTGAAAAACACGTTTTGAAAAGTGTACTGTTACTGCCCCATAACTTACATGGGGTTGACCAAACTTGCAGAAACATGTTTATTTCTGCTGAAAAACATGTTTGACACTTTCAGCACACTGGGGTTAAGATCTGAGTGTGTGGGCTCTTCTGAGCCTTGCTGCTACATGGGTATCAGTTGTCTGAAAAAACGCGTTTTATTTCGGGCTGAAAACACGTTTTGAAAGTGTACTGTTACTGCCCCATAACTTACATGGGGTTGACCAAACTTGCAGAAACATGTTTATTTCTGCTGAAAACATGTTTTGACACTTTCAGCACACTGGGGTTAAGATCTGAGTGTGTGGGCTCTTCTGAGCCTTGCTGCTACATGGGTATTCAGTTGTCTGAAAAAACGCGTTTATTTCGGGCTGAAAAACACGTTTTGAAAAGTGTACTGTTACTGCCCCATAACTTACATGGGGTTGACCAAACTTGCAGAAACATGTTTATTTCTGCTGAAAAACATGTTTTGACACTTTCAGCACACTGGGGTTAAGATCTGAGTGTGTGGGCTCTTCTGAGCCTTGCTGCTACATGGGGATTCAGTTGTCTGAAAAAACGCGTTTATTTCGGGCTGAAAAACACGTTTTGCAGAGTGTACTGTTACTGCCCCATAACTTACATGGGGTTGACCAAACTTGCAGAAACATGTTTATTTCTGCTGAAAAACACGTTTTGACCCTTTCTGCACACTGGGGTTAAGATCTGAGTGTGTGGGGCTCTTCTGAGCCTTGCTGCTACATGGGGATTCAGTTGTCTGAAAAACGCGTTTATTTCGGGCTGAAAAACACGTTTTGAAAAGTGTACTGTTACTGCCCCATAACTTACATGGGGTTGACCAAACTTGCAGAAACATGTTTATTTCTGCTGAAAAACATGTTTTTGACACTTTCAGCACACTGGGGTTAAGATCTGAGTGTGTGGGCTCTTCTGAGCCTTGCTGCTACATGGGTATTCAGTTGTTCTGAAAAAACGCGTTTATTTCGGGCTGAAAAACACGTTTTGCAGAGTGTACTGTTACTGCCCCATAACTTACATGGGGTTGACCAAACTTGCAGAAACATGTTTATTTCTGCTGAAAAACATGTTTTGACACTTTCAGCCACACTGGGGTTAAGATCTGAGTGTGTGGGCTCTTCTGAGCCTTGCTGCTACATGGGGATTCAGTTGGGGATTCAGTTGTCTGAAAAAACGCGTTTATTTCGGGCTGAAAAACACGTTTTGCAGAGTGTACTGTTACTGCCCCATAACTTACATGGGGTTGACCAAACTTGCAGAAACATGTTTATTTCTGCTGAAAAACACGTTTTGACCCTTTCTGCACACTGGGGTTAAGATCTGAGTGTGTGGGCTCTTCTGAGCCTTGCTGCTACATGGGTATTCAGTTGTCTGAAAAAACGCGTTTATTTCGGGCTGAAAAACACGTTTTGAAAAGTGTACTGTTACTGCCCCATAACTTACATGGGGTTGACCAAACTTGCAGAAACATGTTTATTTCTGCTGAAAAACATGTTTTGACACTTTCAGCACACTGGGGTTAAGATCTGAGTGTGTGGGCTCTTCTGAGCCTTGTTGCTACATGGGGATTCAGTTGTCTGAAAAAACGCGTTTATTTCGGGCTGAAAAACACGTTTTGCAGAGTGTACTGTTACTGCCCCATAACTTACATGGGGTTGACCAAACTTGCAGAAACATGTTTATTTCTGCTGAAAACATGTTTTGACACTTTCAGCACACTGGGGTTAAGATCTGAGTGTGTGGGCTCTTCTGAGCCTTGCTGCTACATGGGTATTCAGTTGTCTGAAAAAACGCGTTTATTTCGGGCTGAAAAACACGTTTTGAAAAGTGTACTGTTACTGCCCCATAACTTACATGGGGTTGACCAAACTTGCAGAAACATGTTTATTTCTGCTGAAAAACATGTTTTGACACTTTCAGCACACTGGGGTTAAGATCTGAGTGTGTGGGCTCTTCTGAGCCTTGCTGCTACATGGGTATTCAGTTGTCTGAAAAAACGCGTTTATTTCGGGCTGAAAAACACGTTTTGAAAAGTGTACTGTTACTGCCCCATAACTTACATGGGGTTGACCAAACTTGCAGAAACATGTTTATTTCTGCTGAAAAACATGTTTTGACACTTTCAGCACACTGGGGTTAAGATCTGAGTGTGTGGGCTCTTCTGAGCCTTGCTGCTACATGGGGATTCAGTTGTCTGAAAAAACGCGTTTATTTCGGGCTGAAAAACACGTTTTGAAAAGTGTACTGTTACAGCCCCATAACTTACATGGGGTTGACCAAACTTGCAGAAACATGTTTATTTCTGCTGAAAAACATGTTTTGACACTTTCAGCACACTGGGGTTAAGATCTGAGTGTGTGGGCTCTTCTGAGCCTTGTTGCTACATGGGGATTCAGTTGTCTGAAAAAACGCGTTTATTTCGGGCTGAAAAACACGTTTTGCAGAGTGTACTGTTACTGCCCCATAACTTACATGGGGTTGACCAAACTTGCAGAAACATGTTTATTTCTGCTGAAAAACATGTTTTGACACTTTCAGCACACTGGGATTAAGATCTGAGTGTGTGGGCTCTTCTGAGCCTTGCTGCTACATGGGTATTCAGTTGTCTGAAAAAACGCGTTTATTTCGGGCTGAAAAACACGTTTTGAAAAGTGTACTGTTACTGCCCCATAACTTACATGGGGTTGACCAAACTTGCAGAAACATGTTTATTTCTGCTGAAAAACATGTTTTGACACTTTCAGCACACTGGGGTTAAGATCTGAGTGTGTGGGCTCTTCTGAGCCTTGCTGCTACATGGGGATTCAGTTGTCTGAAAAAACGCGTTTATTTCGGGCTGAAAAACACGTTTTGCAGAGTGTACTGTTACTGCCCCATAACTTACATGGGGTTGACCAAACTTGCAGAAACATGTTTATTTCTGCTGAAAAACACGTTTTGACCCTTTCTGCACACTGGGGTTAAGATCTGAGTGTGTGGGCTCTTCTGAGCCTTGCTGCTACATGGGGATTCAGTTGTCTGAAAAAACGCGTTTATTTCGGGCTGAAAAACACGTTTTGAAAAGTGTACTGTTACTGCCCCATAACTTACATGGGGTTGACCAAACTTGCAGAAACATGTTTATTTCTGCTGAAAAACATGTTTTGACACTTTCAGCACACTGGGGTTAAGATCTGAGTGTGTGGGCTCTTCTGAGCCTTGCTGCTACATGGGGATTCAGTTGTCTGAAAAAACGCGTTTATTTCGGGCTGAAAAACACGTTTTGCAGAGTGTACTGTTACTGCCCCATAACTTACATGGGGTTGACCAAACTTGCAGAAACATGTTTATTTCTGCTGAAAAACACGTTTTGACCCTTTCTGCACACTGGGGTTAAGATCTGAGTGTGTGGGCTCTTCTGAGCCTTGCTGCTACATGGGGATTCAGTTGTCTGAAAAAACGCGTTTATTTCGGGCTGAAAAACACGTTTTGAAAAGTGTACTGTTACTGCCCCATAACTTACATGGGGTTGACCAAACTTGCAGAAACATGTTTATTTCTGCTGAAAAACATGTTTTGACACTTTCAGCACACTGGGGTTAAGATCTGAGTGTGTGGGCTCTTCTGAGCCTTGCTGCTACATGGGGATTCAGTTGTCTGAAAAAACGCGTTTATTTCGGGCTGAAAAACACGTTTTGCAGAGTGTACTGTTACTGCCCCATAACTTACATGGGGTTGACCAAACTTGCAGAAACATGTTTATTTCTGCTGAAAAACACGTTTTGACCCTTTCTGCACACTGGGGTTAAGATCTGAGTGTGTGGGCTCTTCTGAGCCTTGCTGCTACATGGGGATTCAGTTGTCTGAAAAAACGCGTTTATTTCGGGCTGAAAAACACGTTTTGAAAAGTGTACTGTTACTGCGCCATAACTTACATGGGGTTGACCAAACTTGCAGAAACATGTTTATTTCTGCTGAAAAACATGTTTTGACACTTTCAGCACACTGGGGTTAAGATCTGAGTGTGTGGGCTCTTCTGAGCCTTGTTGCTACATGGGGATTCAGTTGTCTGAAAAAACGCGTTTATT
Organism: Lepisosteus oculatus; assembly: GCF_040954835.1. Classification (NCBI taxonomy): domain Eukaryota; kingdom Metazoa; phylum Chordata; class Actinopteri; order Semionotiformes; family Lepisosteidae; genus Lepisosteus; species Lepisosteus oculatus. The sequence goes on along the minus strand of NW_027167796.1, from coordinate 32,955 downwards.
TCGGGCTGAAAAACACGTTTTGAAAAGTGTACTGTTACTGCCCCATAACTTACATGGGGTTGACCAAACTTGCAGAAACGTTTATTTCTGCTGAAAAACATGTTTTGACACTTTCAGCACACTGGGGTTAAGATCTGAGTGTGTGGGCTCTTCTGAGCCTTGCTGCTACATGGGTATTCAGTTGTCTGAAAAAACGCGTTTATTTCGGGCTGAAAAACACGTTTTGCAGAGTGTACTGTTACTGCCCCATAACTTACATGGGGTTGACCAAACTTGCAGAAACATGTTTATTTCTGCTGAAAAACATGTTTTGACACTTTCAGCACACTGGGGTTAAGATCTGAGTGTGTGGGCTCTTCTGAGCCTTGCTGCTACATGGGGATTCAGTTGTCTGAAAAAACGCGTTTATTTCGGGCTGAAAAACACGTTTTGCAGAGTGTACTGTTACTGCCCCATAACTTACATGGGGTTGACCAAACTTGCAGAAACATGTTTATTTCTTCTGAAAAACACGTTTTGACCCTTTCTGCACACTGGGGTTAAGATCTGAGTGTGTGGGCTCTTCTGAGCCTTGCTGCTACATGGGTATTCAGTTGTCTGAAAAAACGCGTTTATTTCGGGCTGAAAAACACGTTTTGAAAAGTGTACTGTTACTGCCCCATAACTTACATGGGGTTGACCAAACTTGCAGAAACATGTTTATTTCTGCTGAAAAACATGTTTTGACACTTTCAGCACACTGGGGTTAAGATCTGAGTGTGTGGGCTCTTCTGAGCCTTGTTGCTACATGGGGATTCAGTTGTCTGAAAAAACGCGTTTATTTCGGGCTGAAAAACACGTTTTGCAGAGTGTACTGTTACTGCCCCATAACTTACATGGGGTTGACCAAACTTGCAGAAACATGTTTATTTCTGCTGAAAAACATGTTTTGACACTTTCAGCACACTGGGGTTAAGATCTGAGTGTGTGGGCTCTTCTGAGCCTTGCTGCTACATGGGTATTCAGTTGTCTGAAAAAACGCGTTTATTTCGGGCTGAAAAACACGTTTTGAAAAGTGTACTGTTACTGCCCCATAACTTACATGGGGTTGACCAAACTTGCAGAAACATGTTTATTTCTGCTGAAAAACATGTTTTGACACTTTCAGCACACTGGGGTTAAGATCTGAGTGTGTGGGCTCTTCTGAGCCTTGCTGCTACATGGGTATTCAGTTGTCTGAAAAAACGCGTTTATTTCGGGCTGAAAAACACGTTTTGAAAAGTGTACTGTTACTGCCCCATAACTTACATGGGGTTGACCAAACTTGCAGAAACATGTTTATTTCTGCTGAAAAACATGTTTTGACACTTTCAGCACACTGGGGTTAAGATCTGAGTGTGTGGGCTCTTCTGAGCCTTGCTGCTACATGGGGATTCAGTTGTCTGAAAAAACGCGTTTATTTCGGGCTGAAAAACACGTTTTGAAAAGTGTACTGTTACTGCCCCATAACTTACATGGGGTTGACCAAACTTGCAGAAACATGTTTATTTCTGCTGAAAAACATGTTTTGACACTTTCAGCACACTGGGGTTAAGATCTGAGTGTGTGGGCTCTTCTGAGCCTTGTTGCTACATGGGGATTCAGTTGTCTGAAAAAACGCGTTTATTTCGGGCTGAAAAACACGTTTTGCAGAGTGTACTGTTACTGCCCCATAACTTACATGGGGTTGACCAAACTTGCAGAAACATGTTTATTTCTGCTGAAAAACATGTTTTGACACTTTCAGCACACTGGGATTAAGATCTGAGTGTGTGGGCTCTTCTGAGCCTTGCTGCTACATGGGTATTCAGTTGTCTGAAAAAACGCGTTTATTTCGGGCTGAAAAACACGTTTTGAAAAGTGTACTGTTACTGCCCCATAACTTACATGGGGTTGACCAAACTTGCAGAAACATGTTTATTTCTGCTGAAAAACATGTTTTGACACTTTCAGCACACTGGGGTTAAGATCTGAGTGTGTGGGCTCTTCTGAGCCTTGCTGCTACATGGGGATTCAGTTGTCTGAAAAAACGCGTTTATTTCGGGCTGAAAAACACGTTTTGCAGAGTGTACTGTTACTGCCCCATAACTTACATGGGGTTGACCAAACTTGCAGAAACATGTTTATTTCTGCTGAAAAACACGTTTTGACCCTTTCTGCACACTGGGGTTAAGATCTGAGTGTGTGGGCTCTTCTGAGCCTTGCTGCTACATGGGGATTCAGTTGTCTGAAAAAACGCGTTTATTTCGGGCTGAAAAACACGTTTTGAAAAGTGTACTGTTACTGCCCCATAACTTACATGGGGTTGACCAAACTTGCAGAAACATGTTTATTTCTGCTGAAAAACATGTTTTGACACTTTCAGCACACTGGGGTTAAGATCTGAGTGTGTGGGCTCTTCTGAGCCTTGCTGCTACATGGGGATTCAGTTGTCTGAAAAAACGCGTTTATTTCGGGCTGAAAAACACGTTTTGCAGAGTGTACTGTTACTGCCCCATAACTTACATGGGGTTGACCAAACTTGCAGAAACATGTTTATTTCTGCTGAAAAACACGTTTTGACCCTTTCTGCACACTGGGGTTAAGATCTGAGTGTGTGGGCTCTTCTGAGCCTTGCTGCTACATGGGGATTCAGTTGTCTGAAAAAACGCGTTTATTTCGGGCTGAAAAACACGTTTTGAAAAGTGTACTGTTACTGCGCCATAACTTACATGGGGTTGACCAAACTTGCAGAAACATGTTTATTTCTGCTGAAAAACATGTTTTGACACTTTCAGCACACTGGGGTTAAGATCTGAGTGTGTGGGCTCTTCTGAGCCTTGTTGCTACATGGGGATTCAGTTGTCTGAAAAAACGCGTTTATTTCGGGCTGAAAAACACGTTTTGAAAAGTGTACTGTTACTGCCCCATAACTTACATGGGGTTGACCAAACTTGCAGAAACATGTTTATTTCTGCTGAAAAACATGTTTTGACACTTTCAGCACACTGGGGTTAAGATCTGAGTGTGTGGGCTCTTCTGAGCCTTGTTGCTACATGGGGATTCAGTTGTCTGAAAAAACGCGTTTATTTCGGGCTGAAAAACACGTTTTGAAAAGTGTACTGTTACTGCCCCATAACTTACATGGGGTTGACCAAACTTGCAGAAACGTTTATTTCTGCTGAAAAACATGTTTTGACACTTTCAGCACACTGGGGTTAAGATCTGAGTGTGTGGGCTCTTCTGAGCCTTGCTGCTACATGGGTATTCAGTTGTCTGAAAAAACGCGTTTATTTCGGGCTGAAAAACACGTTTTGCAGAGTGTACTGTTACTGCCCCATAACTTACATGGGGTTGACCAAACTTGCAGAAACATGTTTATTTCTGCTGAAAAACATGTTTTGACACTTTCAGCACACTGGGGTTAAGATCTGAGTGTGTGGGCTCTTCTGAGCCTTGCTGCTACATGGGGATTCAGTTGTCTGAAAAAACGCGTTTATTTCGGGCTGAAAAACACGTTTTGCAGAGTGTACTGTTACTGCCCCATAACTTACATGGGGTTGACCAAACTTGCAGAAACATGTTTATTTCTGCTGAAAAACACGTTTTGACCCTTTCTGCACACTGGGGTTAAGATCTGAGTGTGTGGGCTCTTCTGAGCCTTGCTGCTACATGGGTATTCAGTTGTCTGAAAAAACGCGTTTATTTCGGGCTGAAAAACACGTTTTGAAAAGTGTACTGTTACTGCCCCATAACTTACATGGGGTTGACCAAACTTGCAGAAACATGTTTATTTCTGCTGAAAAACATGTTTTGACACTTTCAGCACACTGGGGTTAAGATCTGAGTGTGTGGGCTCTTCTGAGCCTTGTTGCTACATGGGGATTCAGTTGTCTGAAAAAACGCGTTTATTTCGGGCTGAAAAACACGTTTTGCAGAGTGTACTGTTACTGCCCCATAACTTACATGGGGTTGACCAAACTTGCAGAAACATGTTTATTTCTGCTGAAAAACATGTTTTGACACTTTCAGCACACTGGGGTTAAGATCTGAGTGTGTGGGCTCTTCTGAGCCTTGCTGCTACATGGGTATTCAGTTGTCTGAAAAAACGCGTTTATTTCGGGCTGAAAAACACGTTTTGAAAAGTGTACTGTTACTGCCCCATAACTTACATGGGGTTGACCAAACTTGCAGAAACATGTTTATTTCTGCTGAAAAACATGTTTTGACACTTTCAGCACACTGGGGTTAAGATCTGAGTGTGTGGGCTCTTCTGAGCCTTGCTGCTACATGGGTATTCAGTTGTCTGAAAAAACGCGTTTATTTCGGGCTGAAAAACACGTTTTGCAGAGTGTACTGTTACTGCCCCATAACTTACATGGGGTTGACCAAACTTGCAGAAACATGTTTATTTCTGCTGAAAAACATGTTTTGACACTTTCAGCACACTGGGGTTAAGATCTGAGTGTGTGGGCTCTTCTGAGCCTTGCTGCTACATGGGGATTCAGTTGTCTGAAAAAACGCGTTTATTTCGGGCTGAAAAACACGTTTTGCAGAGTGTACTGTTACTGCCCCATAACTTACATGGGGTTGACCAAACTTGCAGAAACATGTTTATTTCTGCTGAAAAACACGTTTTGACCCTTTCTGCACACTGGGGTTAAGATCTGAGTGTGTGGGCTCTTCTGAGCCTTGCTGCTACATGGGTATTCAGTTGTCTGAAAAAACGCGTTTATTTCGGGCTGAAAAACACGTTTTGAAAAGTGTACTGTTACTGCCCCATAACTTACATGGGGTTGACCAAACTTGCAGAAACATGTTTATTTCTGCTGAAAAACATGTTTTGACACTTTCAGCACACTGGGGTTAAGATCTGAGTGTGTGGGCTCTTCTGAGCCTTGTTGCTACATGGGGATTCAGTTGTCTGAAAAAACGCGTTTATTTCGGGCTGAAAAACACGTTTCGCAGAGTGTACTGTTACTGCCCCATAACTTACATGGGGTTGACCAAACTTGCAGAAACATGTTTATTTCTGCTGAAAAACATGTTTTGACACTTTCAGCACACTGGGGTTAAGATCTGAGTGTGTGGGCTCTTCTGAGCCTTGCTGCTACATGGGTATTCAGTTGTCTGAAAAAACGCGTTTATTTCGGGCTGAAAAACACGTTTTGAAAAGTGTACTGTTACTGCCCCATAACTTACATGGGGTTGACCAAACTTGCAGAAACATGTTTATTTCTGCTGAAAAACATGTTTTGACACTTTCAGCACACTGGGGTTAAGATCTGAGTGTGTGGGCTCTTCTGAGCCTTGCTGCTACATGGGTATTCAGTTGTCTGAAAAAACGCGTTTATTTCGGGCTGAAAAACACGTTTTGAAAAGTGTACTGTTACTGCCCCATAACTTACATGGGGTTGACCAAACTTGCAGAAACATGTTTATTTCTGCTGAAAAACATGTTTTGACACTTTCAGCACACTGGGGTTAAGATCTGAGTGTGTGGGCTCTTCTGAGCCTTGCTGCTACATGGGGATTCAGTTGTCTGAAAAAACGCGTTTATTTCGGGCTGAAAAACACGTTTTGAAAAGTGTACTGTTACTGCCCCATAACTTACATGGGGTTGACCAAACTTGCAGAAACATGTTTATTTCTGCTGAAAAACATGTTTTGACACTTTCAGCACACTGGGGTTAAGATCTGAGTGTGTGGGCTCTTCTGAGCCTTGTTGCTACATGGGGATTCAGTTGTCTGAAAAAACGCGTTTATTTCGGGCTGAAAAACACGTTTTGCAGAGTGTACTGTTACTGCCCCATAACTTACATGGGGTTGACCAAACTTGCAGAAACATGTTTATTTCTGCTGAAAAACATGTTTTGACACTTTCAGCACACTGGGATTAAGATCTGAGTGTGTGGGCTCTTCTGAGCCTTGCTGCTACATGGGTATTCAGTTGTCTGAAAAAACGCGTTTATTTCGGGCTGAAAAACACGTTTTGAAAAGTGTACTGTTACTGCCCCATAACTTACATGGGGTTGACCAAACTTGCAGAAACATGTTTATTTCTGCTGAAAAACATGTTTTGACACTTTCAGCACACTGGGGTTAAGATCTGAGTGTGTGGGCTCTTCTGAGCCTTGCTGCTACATGGGTATTCAGTTGTCTGAAAAAACGCGTTTATTTCGGGCTGAAAAACACGTTTTGAAAAGTGTACTGTTACTGCCCCATAACTTACATGGGGTTGACCAAACTTGCAGAAACATGTTTATTTCTGCTGAAAAACATGTTTTGACACTTTCAGCACACTGGGGTTAAGATCTGAGTGTGTGGGCTCTTCTGAGCCTTGCTGCTACATGGGGATTCAGTTGTCTGAAAAAATGCGTTTATTTCGGGCTGAAAAACACGTTTTGCAGAGTGTACTGTTACTGCCCCATAACTTACATGGGGTTGACCAAACTTGCAGAAACATGTTTATTTCTGCTGAAAAACACGTTTTGACCCTTTCTGCACACTGGGGTTAAGATCTGAGTGTGTGGGCTCTTCTGAGCCTTGCTGCTACATGGGGATTCAGTTGTCTGAAAAAACGCGTTTATTTCGGGCTGAAAAACACGTTTTGAAAAGTGTACTGTTACTGCGCCATAACTTACATGGGGTTGACCAAACTTGCAGAAACATGTTTATTTCTGCTGAAAAACATGTTTTGACACTTTCAGCACACTGGGGTTAAGATCTGAGTGTGTGGGCTCTTCTGAGCCTTGTTGCTACATGGGGATTCAGTTGTCTGAAAAAACGCGTTTATTTCGGGCTGAAAAACACGTTTTGAAAAGTGTACTGTTACTGCCCCATAACTTACATGGGGTTGACCAAACTTGCAGAAACATGTTTATTTCTGCTGAAAAACATGTTTTGACACTTTCAGCACACTGGGGTTAAGATCTGAGTGTGTGGGCTCTTCTGAGCCTTGTTGCTACATGGGGATTCAGTTGTCTGAAAAAACGCGTTTATTTCGGGCTGAAAAACACGTTTTGAAAAGTGTACTGTTACTGCCCCATAACTTACATGGGGTTGACCAAACTTGCAGAAACATGTTTATTTCTGCTGAAAAACATGTTTTGACACTTTCAGCACACTGGGGTTAAGATCTGAGTGTGTGGGCTCTTCTGAGCCTTGTTGCTACATGGGGATTCAGTTGTCTGAAAAAACGCGTTTATTTCGGGCTGAAAAACACGTTTTGCAGAGTGTACTGTTACTGCCCCATAACTTACATGGGGTTGACCAAACTTGCAGAAACATGTTTATTTCTGCTGAAAAACATGTTTTGACACTTTCAGCACACTGGGATTAAGATCTGAGTGTGTGGGCTCTTCTGAGCCTTGCTGCTACATGGGTATTCAGTTGTCTGAAAAAACGCGTTTATTTCGGGCTGAAAAACACGTTTTGAAAAGTGTACTGTTACTGCCCCATAACTTACATGGGGTTGACCAAACTTGCAGAAACATGTTTATTTCTGCTGAAAAACATGTTTTGACACTTTCAGCACACTGGGATTAAGATCTGAGTGTGTGGGCTCTTCTGAGCCTTGCTGCTACATGGGTATTCAGTTGTCTGAAAAAACGCGTTTATTTCGGGCTGAAAAACACGTTTTGAAAAGTGTACTGTTACTGCCCGATAACTTACATGGGGTTGACCAAACTTGCAGAAACATGTTTATTTCTGCTGAAAAACATGTTTTGACACTTTCAGCACACTGGGGTTAAGATCTGAGTGTGTGGGCTCTTCTGAGCCTTGTTGCTACATGGGGATTCAGTTGTCTGAAAAAACGCGTTTATTTCGGGCTGAAAAACACGTTTTGCAGAGTGTACTGTTACTGCCCCATAACTTACATGGGGTTGACCAAACTTGCAGAAACATGTTTATTTCTGCTGAAAAACATGTTTTGACACTTTCAGCACACTGGGGTTAAGATCTGAGTGTGTGGGCTCTTCTGAGCCTTGCTGCTACATGGGTATTCAGTTGTCTGAAAAAACGCGTTTATTTCGGGCTGAAAAACACGTTTTGAAAAGTGTACTGTTACTGCCCCATAACTTACATGGGGTTGACCAAACTTGCAGAAACATGTTTATTTCTGCTGAAAAACATGTTTTGACACTTTCAGCACACTGGGGTTAAGATCTGAGTGTGTGGGCTCTTCTGAGCCTTGCTGCTACATGGGTATTCAGTTGTCTGAAAAAACGCGTTTATTTCGGGCTGAAAAACACGTTTTGAAAAGTGTACTGTTACTGCCCCATAACTTACATGGGGTTGACCAAACTTGCAGAAACATGTTTATTTCTGCTGAAAAACATGTTTTGACACTTTCAGCACACTGGGGTTAAGATCTGAGTGTGTGGGCTCTTCTGAGCCTTGCTGCTACATGGGGATTCAGTTGTCTGAAAAAACGCGTTTATTTCGGGCTGAAAAACACGTTTTGAAAAGTGTACTGTTACTGCGCCATAACTTACATGGGGTTGACCAAACTTGCAGAAACATGTTTATTTCTGCTGAAAAACATGTTTTGACACTTTCAGCACACTGGGGTTAAGATCTGAGTGTGTGGGCTCTTCTGAGCCTTGTTGCTACATGGGGATTCAGTTGTCTGAAAAAACGCGTTTATTTCGGGCTGAAAAACACGTTTTGAAAAGTGTACTGTTACTGCCCCATAACTTACATGGGGTTGACCAAACTTGCAGAAACATGTTTATTTCTGCTGAAAAACATGTTTTGACACTTTCAGCACACTGGGGTTAAGATCTGAGTGTGTGGGCTCTTCTGAGCCTTGTTGCTACATGGGGATTCAGTTGTCTGAAAAAACGCGTTTATTTCGGGCTGAAAAACACGTTTTGAAAAGTGTACTGTTACTGCCCCATAACTTACATGGGGTTGACCAAACTTGCAGAAACGTTTATTTCTGCTGAAAAACATGTTTTGACACTTTCAGCACACTGGGGTTAAGATCTGAGTGTGTGGGCTCTTCTGAGCCTTGCTGCTACATGGGGATTCAGTTGTCTGAAAAAACGCGTTTATTTCGGGCTGAAAAACACGTTTTGCAGAGTGTACTGTTACTGCCCCATAACTTACATGGGGTTGACCAAACTTGCAGAAACATGTTTATTTCTGCTGAAAAACATGTTTTGACACTTTCAGCACACTGGGGTTAAGATCTGAGTGTGTGGGCTCTTCTGAGCCTTGCTGCTACATGGGTATTCAGTTGTCTGAAAAAACGCGTTTATTTCGGGCTGAAAAACGCGTTTTGAAAAGTGTACTGTTACTGCCCCATAACTTACATGGGGTTGACCAAACTTGCAGAAACATGTTTATTTCTGCTGAAAAACATGTTTTGACACTTTCAGCACACTGGGGTTAAGATCTGAGTGTGTGGGCTCTTCTGAGCCTTGCTGCTACATGGGGATTCAGTTGTCTGAAAAAACGCGTTTATTTCGGGCTGAAAAACACGTTTTGCAGAGTGTACTGTTACTGCCCCATAACTTACATGGGGTTGACCAAACTTGCAGAAACATGTTTATTTCTGCTGAAAAACATGTTTTGACACTTTCAGCACACTGGGGTTAAGATCTGAGTGTGTGGGCTCTTCTGAGCCTTGCTGCTACATGGGTATTCAGTTGTCTGAAAAAACGCGTTTATTTCGGGCTGAAAAACACGTTTTGAAAAGTGTACTGTTACTGCCCCATAACTTACATGGGGTTGACCAAACTTGCAGAAACATGTTTATTTCTGCTGAAAAACATGTTTTGACACTTTCAGCACACTGGGGTTAAGATCTGAGTGTGTGGGCTCTTCTGAGCCTTGCTGCTACATGGGTATTCAGTTGTCTGAAAAAACGCGTTTATTTCGGGCTGAAAAACACGTTTTGAAAAGTGTACTGTTACTGCCCCATAACTTACATGGGGTTGACCAAACTTGCAGAAACATGTTTATTTCTGCTGAAAAACATGTTTTGACACTTTCAGCACACTGGGGTTAAGATCTGAGTGTGTGGGCTCTTCTGAGCCTTGCTGCTACATGGGTATTCAGTTGTCTGAAAAAACGCGTTTATTTCGGGCTGAAAAACACGTTTTGCAGAGTGTACTGTTACTGCCCCATAACTTACATGGGGTTGACCAAACTTGCAGAAACATGTTTATTTCTGCTGAAAAACATGTTTTGACACTTTCAGCACACTGGGGTTAAGATCTGAGTGTGTGGGCTCTTCTGAGCCTTGCTGCTACATGGGGATTCAGTTGTCTGAAAAAACGCATTTATTTCGGGCTGAAAAACACGTTTTGCAGAGTGTACTGTTACTGCCCCATAACTTGCATGGGGTTGACCAAACTTGCAGAAACATGTTTATTTCTGCTGAAAAACACGTTTTGACCCTTTCTGCACACTGAGGTTAAGATCTGAGTGTGTGGGCTCTTCTGAGCCTTGCTGCTACATGGGTATTCAGTTGTCTGAAAAAACGCGTTTATTTCGGGCTGAAAAACACGTTTTGAAAAGTGTACTGTTACTGCCCCATAACTTACATGGGGTTGACCAAACTTGCAGAAACATGTTTATTTCTGATGAAAAACATGTTTTGAACCTTTCTGCACACTGGGGTTAAGATCTGAGTGTGTGGGCTCTTCTGAGCCTTGCTGCTACATGGGTATTCAGTTGTCTGAAAAAACGCGTTTATTTCGGGCTGAAAAACACGTTTTGCAGAGTGTACTGTTACTGCCCCATAACTTACATGGGGTTGACCAAACTTGCAGAAACATGTTTATTTCTGCTGAAAAACATGTTTTGACACTTTCAGCACACTGGGGTTAAGATCTGAGTGTGTGGGCTCTTCTGAGCCTTGCTGCTACATGGGGATTCAGTTGTCTGAAAAAACGCGTTTATTTCGGGCTGAAAAACACGTTTTGCAGAGTGTACTGTTACTGCCCCATAACTTACATGGGGTTGACCAAACTTGCAGAAACATGTTTATTTCTGCTGAAAAACACGTTTTGACCCTTTCTGCACACTGGGGTTAAGATCTGAGTGTGTGGGCTCTTCTGAGCCTTGCTGCTACATGGGTATTCAGTTGTCTGAAAAAACGCGTTTATTTCGGGCTGAAAAACACGTTTTGAAAAGTGTACTGTTACTGCCCCATAACTTACATGGGGTTGACCAAACTTGCAGAAACATGTTTATTTCTGCTGAAAAACATGTTTTGAACCTTTCTGCACACTGGGGTTAAGATCTGAGTGTGTGGGCTCTTCTGAGCCTTGCTGCTACATGGGGATTCAGTTGTCTGAAAAAACGCGTTTATTTCGGGCTGAAAAACACGTTTTGCAGAGTGTACTGTTACTGCCCCATAACTTACATGGGGTTGACCAAACTTGCAGAAACATGTTTATTTCTGCTGAAAAACACGTTTTGACCCTTTCTGCACACTGGGGTTAAGATCTGAGTGTGTGGGCTCTTCTGAGCCTTGCTGCTACATGGGTATTCAGTTGTCTGAAAAAACGCGTTTATTTCGGGCTGAAAAACACGTTTTGAAAAGTGTACTGTTACTGCCCCATAACTTACATGGGGTTGACCAAACTTGCAGAAACATGTTTATTTCTGATGAAAAACATGTTTTGAACCTTTCTGCACACTGGGGTTAAGATCTGAGTGTGTGGGCTCTTCTGAGCCTTGCTGCTACATGGGTATTCAGTTGTCTGAAAAAACGCGTTTATTTCGGGCTGAAAAACACGTTTTGCAGAGTGTACTGTTACTGCCCCATAACTTACATGGGGTTGACCAAACTTGCAGAAACATGTTTATTTCTGCTGAAAAACACGTTTTGACACTTTCAGCACACTGGGGTTAAGATCTGAGTGTGTGGGCTCTTCTGAGCCTTGTTGCTACATGGGGATTCAGTTGTCTGAAAAAACGCGTTTATTTCGGGCTGAAAAACACGTTTTGAAAAGTGTACTGTTACTGCCCCATAACTTACATGGGGTTGACCAAACTTGCAGAAACATGTTTATTTCTGCTGAAAAAGATGTTTTGACACTTTCAGCACACTGGGGTTAAGATCTGAGTGTGTGGGCTCTTCTGAGCCTTGCTGCTACATGGGGATTCAGTTGTCTGAAAAAACGCGTTTATTTCGGGCTGAAAAACACGTTTTGCAGAGTGTACTGTTACTGCCCCATAACTTACATGGGGTTGACCAAACTTGCAGAAACATGTTTATTTCTGCTGAAAAACATGTTTTGACACTTTCAGCACACTGGGGTTAAGATCTGAGTGTGTGGGCTCTTCTGAGCCTTGTTGCTACATGGGGATTCAGTTGTCTGAAAAAACGCGTTTATTTCGGGCTGAAAAACACGTTTTGAAAAGTGTACTGTTACTGCCCCATAACTTACATGGGGTTGACCAAACTTGCAGAAACATGTTTATTTCTGCTGAAAAACATGTTTTGACACTTTCAGCACACTGGGGTTAAGATCTGAGTGTGTGGGCTCTTCTGAGCCTTGCTGCTACATGGGGATTCAGTTGTCTGAAAAAACGCGTTTATTTCGGGCTGAAAAACACGTTTTGCAGAGTGTACTGTTACTGCCCCATAACTTACATGGGGTTGACCAAACTTGCAGAAACATGTTTATTTCTGCTGAAAAACACGTTTTGACCCTTTCTGCACACTGGGGTTAAGATCTGAGTGTGTGGGCTCTTCTGAGCCTTGCTGCTACATGGGTATTCAGTTGTCTGAAAAAACGCGTTTATTTCGGGCTGAAAAACACGTTTTGAAAAGTGTACTGTTACTGCCCCATAACTTACATGGGGTTGACCAAACTTGCAGAAACATGTTTATTTCTGCTGAAAAACATGTTTTGAACCTTTCTGCACACTGGGGTTAAGATCTGAGTGTGTGGGCTCTTCTGAGCCTTGCTGCTACATGGGGATTCAGTTGTCTGAAAAAACGCGTTTATTTCGGGTTGAAAAACACGTTTTGAAAAGTGTACTGTTACTGCCCCATAACTTACATGGGGTTGACCAAACTTGCAGAAACATGTTTATTTCTGCTGAAAAACATGTTTTGACACTTTCAGCACACTGGGGTTAAGATCTGAGTGTGTGGGCTCTTCTGAGCCTTGCTGCTACATGGGTATTCAGTTGTCTGAAAAAACGCGTTTATTTCGGGCTGAAAAACACGTTTTGAAAAGTGTACTGTTACTGCCCCATAACTTACATGGGGTTGACCAAACTTGCAGAAACATGTTTATTTCTGCTGAAAAACATGTTTTGACACTTTCAGCACACTGGGGTTAAGATCTGAGTGTGTGGGCTCTTCTGATCCTTGCTGCTACATGGGGATTCAGTTGTCTGAAAAAACGCGTTTATTTCGGGCTGAAAAACACGTTTTGCAGAGTGTACTGTTACTGCCCCATAACTTACATGGGGTTGACCAAACTTGCAGAAACATGTTTATTTCTGCTGAAAAACACGTTTTGACCCTTTCTGCACACTGGGGTTAAGATCTGAGTGTGTGGGCTCTTCTGAGCCTTGCTGCTACATGGGTATTCAGTTGTCTGAAAAAACGCGTTTATTTCGGGCTGAAAAACACGTTTTGAAAAGTGTACTGTTACTGCCCCATAACTTACATGGGGTTGACCAAACTTGCAGAAACATGTTTATTTCTGCTGAAAAACATGTTTTGACACTTTCAGCACACTGGGGTTAAGATCTGAGTGTGTGGGCTCTTCTGAGCCTTGTTGCTACATGGGGATTCAGTTGTCTGAAAAAACGCGTTTATTTCGGGCTGAAAAACACGTTTTGAAAAATGTACTGTTACTGCCCCATAACTTACATGGGGTTGACCAAACTTGCAGAAACATGTTTATTTCTGCTGAAAAACATGTTTTGACACTTTCAGCACACTGGGGTTAAGATCTGAGTGTGTGGGCTCTTCTGAGCCTTGTTGCTACATGCGGATTCAGTTGTCTGAAAAAACGCGTTTATTTCCGGCTGAAAAACACGTTTTGAAAAGTGTACTGTTACTGCCCCATAACTTACATGGGGTTGACCAAACTTGCAGAAACATGTTTATTTCTGCTGAAAAACATGTTTTGACACTTTCAGCACACTGGGGTTAAGATCTGAGTGTGTGGGCTCTTCTGAGCCTTGCTGCTACATGGGGATTCAGTTGTCTGAAAAAACGCGTTTATTTCGGGCTGAAAAACACGTTTTGCAGAGTGTACTGTTACTGCCCCATAACTTACATGGGGTTGACCAAACTTGCAGAAACATGTTTATTTCTGCTGAAAAACATGTTTTGACACTTTCAGCACACTGGGGTTAAGATCTGAGTGTGTGGGCTCTTCTGAGCCTTCCTGCTACATGGGTATTCAGTTGTCTGAAAAAACGCGTTTATTTCTGGCTGAAAAACACGTTTTGAAAAGTGTACTGTTACTGCCCCATAACTTACATGGGGTTGACCAAACTTGCAGAAACATGTTTATTTCTGCTGAAAAACATGTTTTGAACCTTTCTGCACACTGGGGTTAAGATCTGAGTGTGTGGGCTCTTCTGAGCCTTGCTGCTACATGGGGATTCAGTTGTCTGAAAAAACGCGTTTATTTCGGGCTGAAAAACACGTTTTGAAAAGTGTACTGTTACTGCCCCATAACTTACATGGGGTTGACCAAACTTGCAGAAACATGTTTATTTCTGCTGAAAAACACGTTTTGACCCTTTCTGCACACTGGGGTTAAGATCTGAGTGTGTGGGCTCTTCTGAGCCTTGCTGGTACATGGGTATTCAGTTGTCTGAAAAAACGCGTTTATTTCGGGCTGAAAAACACGTTTTGAAAAGTGTACTGTTACTGCCCCATAACTTACATGGGGTTGACCAAACTTGCAGAAACATGTTTATTTCTGCTGAAAAACACGTTTTGACCCTTTCTGCACACTGGGGTTAAGATCTGAGTGTGTGGGCTCTTCTGAGCCTTGCTGCTACATGGGTATTCAGTTGTCTGAAAAAACGCGTTTATTTCGGGCTGAAAAACACGTTTTGAAAAGTGTACTGTTACTGCCCCATAACTTACATGGGGTTGACCAAACTTGCAGAAACATGTTTATTTCTGCTGAAAAACATGTTTTGAACCTTTCTGCACACTGGGGTTAAGATCTGAGTGTGTGGGCTCTTCTGAGCCTTGCTGCTACATGGGGATTCAGTTGTCTGAAAAAACGCGTTTATTTCGGGCTGAAAAACACGTTTTGAAAAGTGTACTGTTACTGCCCCATAACTTACATGGGGTTGACCAAACTTGCAGAAACATGTTTATTTCTGCTGAAAAACATGTTTTGACACTTTCAGCACACTGGGGTTAAGATCTGAGTGTGTGGGCTCTTCTGAGCCTTGCTGCTACATGGGTATTCAGTTGTCTGAAAAAACGCGTTTATTTCGGGCTGAAAAACACGTTTTGAAAAGTGTACTGTTACTGCCCCATAACTTACATGGGGTTGACCAAACTTGCAGAAACATGTTTATTTCTGCTGAAAAACATGTTTTGACACTTTCAGCACACTGGGGTTAAGATCTGAGTGTGTGGGCTCTTCTGATCCTTGCTGCTACATGGGGATTCAGTTGTCTGAAAAAACGCGTTTATTTCGGGCTGAAAAACACGTTTTGCAGAGTGTACTGTTACTGCCCCATAACTTACATGGGGTTGACCAAACTTGCAGAAACATGTTTATTTCTGCTGAAAAACACGTTTTGACCCTTTCGGCACACTGGGGTTAAGATCTGAGTGTGTGGGCTCTTCTGAGCCTTGCTGCTACATGGGTATTCAGTTGTCTGAAAAAACGCGTTTATTTCGGGCTGAAAAACACGTTTTGAAAAGTGTACTGTTACTGCCCCATAACTTACATGGGGTTGACCAAACTTGCAGAAACATGTTTATTTCTGCTGAAAAACATGTTTTGACACTTTCAGCACACTGGGGTTAAGATCTGAGTGTGTGGGCTCTTCTGAGCCTTGTTGCTACATGGGGATTCAGTTGTCTGAAAAAACGCGTTTATTTCGGGCTGAAAAACACGTTTTGAAAAGTGTACTGTTACTGCCCCATAACTTACATGGGGTTGACCAAACTTGCAGAAACATGTTTATTTCTGCTGAAAAACATGTTTTGACACTTTCAGCACACTGGGGTTAAGATCTGAGTGTGTGGGCTCTTCTGAGCCTTGCTGCTACATGGGGATTCAGTTGTCTGAAAAAACGCGTTTATTTCGGTCTGAAAAACACGTTTTGCAGAGTGTACTGTTACTGCCCCATAACTTACATGGGGTTGACCAAACTTGCAGAAACATGTTTATTTCTGCTGAAAAACATGTTTTGACACTTTCAGCACACTGGGGTTAAGATCTGAGTGTGTGGGCTCTTCTGAGCCTTGCTGCTACATGGGGATTCAGTTGTCTGAAAAAACGCGTTTATTTCGGGCTGAAAAACACGTTTTGCAGAGTGTACTGTTACTGCCCCATAACTTACATGGGGTTGACCAAACTTGCAGAAACATGTTTATTTCTGCTGAAAAACATGTTTTGACACTTTCAGCACACTGGGGTTAAGATCTGAGTGTGTGGGCTCTTCTGAGCCTTGCTGCTACATGGGGATTCAGTTGTCTGAAAAAACGCATTTATTTCGGGCTGAAAAACACGTTTTGCAGAGTGTACTGTTACTGCCCCATAACTTGCATGGGGTTGACCAAACTTGCAGAAACATGTTTATTTCTGCTGAAAAACACGTTTTGACCCTTTCTGCACACTGAGGTTAAGATCTGAGTGTGTGGGCTCTTCTGAGCCTTGCTGCTACATGGGTATTCAGTTGTCTGAAAAAACGCGTTTATTTCGGGCTGAAAAACACGTTTTGAAAAGTGTACTGTTACTGCCCCATAACTTACATGGGGTTGACCAAACTTGCAGAAACATGTTTATTTCTGCTGAAAAACATGTTTTGACACTTTCAGCACACTGGGGTTAAGATCTGAGTGTGTGGGCTCTTCTGAGCCTTGCTGCTACATGGGGATTCAGTTGTCTGAAAAAACGCGTTTATTTCGGGCTGAAAAACACGTTTTGCAGAGTGTACTGTTACTGCCCCATAACTTACATGGGGTTGACCAAACTTGCAGAAACATGTTTATTTCTGCTGAAAAACACGTTTTGACCCTTTCTGCACACTGGGGTTAAGATCTGAGTGTGTGGGCTCTTCTGAGCCTTGCTGCTACATGGGTATTCAGTTGTCTGAAAAAACGCGTTTATTTCGGGCTGAAAAACACGTTTTGAAAAGTGTACTGTTACTGCCCCATAACTTACATGGGGTTGACCAAACTTGCAGAAACATGTTTATTTCTGCTGAAAAACATGTTTTGAACCTTTCTGCACACTGGGGTTAAGATCTGAGTGTGTGGGCTCTTCTGAGCCTTGCTGCTACATGGGGATTCAGTTGTCTGAAAAAACGCGTTTATTTCGGGCTGAAAAACACGTTTTGAAAAGTGTACTGTTACTGCCCCATAACTTACATGGGGTTGACCAAACTTGCAGAAACATGTTTATTTCTGCTGAAAAACATGTTTTGACACTTTCAGCACACTGGGGTTAAGATCTGAGTGTGTGGGCTCTTCTGAGCCTTGCTGCTACATGGGTATTCAGTTGTCTGAAAAAACGCGTTTATTTCGGGCTGAAAAACACGTTTTGAAAAGTGTACTGTTACTGCCCCATAACTTACATGGGGTTGACCAAACTTGCAGAAACATGTTTATTTCTGCTGAAAAACATGTTTTGACACTTTCAGCACACTGGGGTTAAGATCTGAGTGTGTGGGCTCTTCTGAGCCTTGTTGCTACATGGGGATTCAGTTGTCTGAAAAAACGCGTTTATTTCGGGCTGAAAAACACGTTTTGAAAAGTGTACTGTTACTGCCCCATAACTTACATGGGGTTGACCAAACTTGCAGAAACATGTTTATTTCTGCTGAAAAACATGTTTTGACACTTTCAGCACACTGGGGTTAAGATCTGAGTGTGTGGGCTCTTCTGAGCCTTGTTGCTACATGGGGATTCAGTTGTCTGAAAAAACGCGTTTATTTCGGGCTGAAAAACACGTTTTGAAAAGTGTACTGTTACTGCCCCATAACTTACATGGGGTTGACCAAACTTGCAGAAACATGTTTATTTCTGCTGAAAAACATGTTTTGACACTTTCAGCACACTGGGGTTAAGATCTGAGTGTGTGGGCTCTTCTGAGCCTTGCTGCTACATGGGGATTCAGTTGTCTGAAAAAACGCGTTTATTTCGGGCTGAAAAACACGTTTTGCAGAGTGTACTGTTACTGCCCCATAACTTACATGGGGTTGACCAAACTTGCAGAAACATGTTTATTTCTGCTGAAAAACATGTTTTGACACTTTCTGCACACTGGGGTTAAGATCTGAGTGTGTGGGCTCTTCTGAGCCTTGCTGCTACATGGGTATTCAGTTGTCTGAAAAAACGCGTTTATTTCGGGCTGAAAAACACGTTTTGAAAAGTGTACTGATACTGCCCCATAACTTACATGGGGTTGACCAAACTTGCAGAAACATGTTTATTTCTGCTGAAAAACATGTTTTGACACTTTCAGCACACTGGGGTTAAGATCTGAGTGTGTGGGCTCTTCTGAGCCTTGTTGCTACATGGGGATTCAGTTGTCTGAAAAAACGCGTTTATTTCGGGCTGAAAAACACGTTTTGAAAAGTGTACTGTTACTGCCCCATAACTTACATGGGGTTGACCAAACTTGCAGAAATATGTTTATTTCTGCTGAAAAACATGTTTTGACACTTTCAGCACACTGGGGTTAAGATCTGAGTGTGTGGGCTCTTCTGAGCCTTGTTGCTACATGGGGATTCAGTTGTCTGAAAAAACGCGTTTATTTCGGGCTGAAAAACACGTTTTGAAAAATGTACTGTTACTGCCCCATAACTTACATGGGGTTGACCAAACTTGCAGAAACATGTTTATTTCTGCTGAAAAACATGTTTTGACACTTTCAGC
This sequence comes from Lepisosteus oculatus, assembly GCF_040954835.1. Classification (NCBI taxonomy): domain Eukaryota; kingdom Metazoa; phylum Chordata; class Actinopteri; order Semionotiformes; family Lepisosteidae; genus Lepisosteus; species Lepisosteus oculatus. Next base: position 13,889 of record NW_027167796.1, on the reverse strand, counting down.
ACACTGGGGTTAAGATCTGAGTGTGTGGGCTCTTCTGAGCCTTGCTGCTACATGGGGATTCAGTTGTCTGAAAAAACGCGTTTATTTCGGGCTGAAAAACACGTTTTGAAAAGTGTACTGTTACTGCCCCATAACTTACATGGGGTTGACCAAACTTGCAGAAACATGTTTATTTCTGCTGAAAAACATGTTTTGACACTTTCAGCACACTGGGGTTAAGATCTGAGTGTGTGGGCTCTTCTGATCCTTGCTGCTACATGGGGATTCAGTTGTCTGAAAAAACGCGTTTATTTCGGGCTGAAAAACACGTTTTGCAGAGTGTACTGTTACTGCCCCATAACTTACATGGGGTTGACCAAACTTGCAGAAACATGTTTATTTCTGCTGAAAAACACGTTTTGACCCTTTCTGCACACTGGGGTTAAGATCTGAGTGTGTGGGCTCTTCTGAGCCTTGCTGCTACATGGGTATTCAGTTGTCTGAAAAAACGCGTTTATTTCGGGCTGAAAAACACGTTTTGAAAAGTGTACTGTTACTGCCCCATAACTTACATGGGGTTGACCAAACTTGCAGAAACATGTTTATTTCTGCTGAAAAACATGTTTTGACACTTTCAGCACACTGGGGTTAAGATCTGAGTGTGTGGGCTCTTCTGAGCCTTGCTGCTACATGGGTATTCAGTTGTCTGAAAAAACGCGTTTATTTCGGGCTGAAAAACACGTTTTGAAAAGTGTACTGTTACTGCCCCATAACTTACATGGGGTTGACCAAACTTGCAGAAACATGTTTATTTCTGCTGAAAAACATGTTTTGACACTTTCAGCACACTGGGGTTAAGATCTGAGTGTGTGGGCTCTTCTGAGCCTTGTTGCTACATGGGGATTCAGTTGTCTGAAAAAACGCGTTTATTTCGGGCTGAAAAACACGTTTTGAAAAGTGTACTGTTACTGCCCCATAACTTACATGGGGTTGACCAAACTTGCAGAAACATGTTTATTTCTGCTGAAAAACATGTTTTGACACTTTCAGCACACTGGGGTTAAGATCTGAGTGTGTGGGCTCTTCTGAGCCTTGTTGCTACATGGGGATTCAGTTGTCTGAAAAAACGCGTTTATTTCGGGCTGAAAAACACGTTTTGAAAAGTGTACTGTTACTGCCCCATAACTTACATGGGGTTGACCAAACTTGCAGAAACATGTTTATTTCTGCTGAAAAACATGTTTTGACACTTTCAGCACACTGGGGTTAAGATCTGAGTGTGTGGGCTCTTCTGAGCCTTGTTGCTACATGGGGATTCAGTTGTCTGAAAAAACGCGTTTATTTCGGGCTGAAAAACACGTTTTGAAAAGTGTACTGTTACTGCCCCATAACTTACATGGGGTTGACCAAACTTGCAGAAACATGTTTATTTCTGCTGAAAAACATGTTTTGACACTTTCAGCACACTGGGGTTAAGATCTGAGTGTGTGGGCTCTTCTGAGCCTTGCTGCTACATGGGGATTCAGTTGTCTGAAAAAACGCGTTTATTTCGGGCTGAAAAACACGTTTTGCAGAGTGTACTGTTACTGCCCCATAACTTACATGGGGTTGACCAAACTTGCAGAAACATGTTTATTTCTGCTGAAAAACATGTTTTGACACTTTCTGCACACTGGGGTTAAGATCTGAGTGTGTGGGCTCTTCTGAGCCTTGCTGCTACATGGGTATTCAGTTGTCTGAAAAAACGCGTTTATTTCGGGCTGAAAAACACGTTTTGAAAAGTGTACTGATACTGCCCCATAACTTACATGGGGTTGACCAAACTTGCAGAAACATGTTTATTTCTGCTGAAAAACATGTTTTGACACTTTCAGCACACTGGGGTTAAGATCTGAGTGTGTGGGCTCTTCTGAGCCTTGTTGCTACATGGGGATTCAGTTGTCTGAAAAAACGCGTTTATTTCGGGCTGAAAAACACGTTTTGAAAAATGTACTGTTACTGCCCCATAACTTACATGGGGTTGACCAAACTTGCAGAAACATGTTTATTTCTGCTGAAAAACATGTTTTGACACTTTCAGCACACTGGGGTTAAGATCTGAGTGTGTGGGCTCTTCTGAGCCTTGCTGCTACATGGGGATTCAGTTGTCTGAAAAAACGCGTTTATTTCGGGCTGAAAAACACGTTTTGCAGAGTGTACTGTTACTGCCCCATAACTTACATGGGGTTGACCAAACTTGCAGAAACATGTTTATTTCTGCTGAAAAACATGTTTTGACACTTTCAGCACACTGGGGTTAAGATCTGAGTGTGTGGGCTCTTCTGAGCCTTGCTGCTACATGGGTATTCAGTTGTCTGAAAAAACGCGTTTATTTCGGGCTGAAAAACACGTTTTGAAAAGTGTACTGTTACTGCCCCATAACTTACATGGGGTTGACCAAACTTGCAGAAACATGTTTATTTCTGATGAAGAACATGTTTTGAACCTTTCTGCACACTGGGGTTAAGATCTGAGTGTGTGGGCTCTTCTGAGCCTTGCTGCTACATGGGTATTCAGTTGTCTGAAAAAACGCGTTTATTTCGGGCTGAAAAACACGTTTTGCAGAGTGTACTGTTACTGCCCCATAACTTACATGGGGTTGACCAAACTTGCAGAAACATGTTTATTTCTGCTGAAAAACATGTTTTGACACTTTCAGCACACTGGGGTTAAGATCTGAGTGTGTGGGCTCTTCTGAGCCTTGTTGCTACATGGGGATTCAGTTGTCTGAAAAAACGCGTTTATTTCGGGCTGAAAAACACGTTTTGAAAAGTGTACTGTTACTGCCCCATAACTTACATGGGGTTGACCAAACTTGCAGAAACATGTTTATTTCTGCTGAAAAACATGTTTTGACACTTTCAGCACACTGGGGTTAAGATCTGAGTGTGTGGGCTCTTCTGAGCCTTGCTGCTACATGGGGATTCAGTTGTCTGAAAAAACGCGTTTATTTCGGGCTGAAAAACACGTTTTGCAGAGTGTACTGTTACTGCCCCATAACTTACATGGGGTTGACCAAACTTGCAGAAACATGTTTATTTCTGCTGAAAAACACGTTTTGACCCTTTCTGCACACTGGGGTTAAGATCTGAGTGTGTGGGCTCTTCTGAGCCTTGCTGCTACATGGGTATTCAGTTGTCTGAAAAAACGCGTTTATTTCGGGCTGAAAAACACGTTTTGAAAAGTGTACTGTTACTGCCCCATAACTTACATGGGGTTGACCAAACTTGCAGAAACATGTTTATTTCTGCTGAAAAACATGTTTTGAACCTTTCTGCACACTGGGGTTAAGATCTGAGTGTGTGGGCTCTTCTGAGCCTTGCTGCTACATGGGGATTCAGTTGTCTGAAAAAACGCGTTTATTTCGGGCTGAAAAACACGTTTTGCAGAGTGTACTGTTACTGCCCCATAACTTACATGGGGTTGACCAAACTTGCAGAAACATGTTTATTTCTACTGAAAAACATGTTTTGACACTTTCAGCACACTGGGGTTAAGATCTGAGTGTGTGGGCTCTTCTGAGCCTTGTTGCTACATGGGGATTCAGTTGTCTGAAAAAACGCGTTTATTTCGGGCTGAAAAACACGTTTTGAAAAGTGTACTGTTACTGCCCCATAACTTACATGGGGTTGACCAAACTTGCAGAAACATGTTTATTTCTGCTGAAAAACATGTTTTGACACTTTCAGCACACTGGGGTTAAGATCTGAGTGTGTGGGCTCTTCTGAGCCTTGCTGCTACATGGGGATTCAGTTGTCTGAAAAAACGCGTTTATTTCGGGCTGAAAAACCCGTTTTGCAGAGTGTACTGTTACTGCCCCATAACTTACATGGGGTTGACCAAACTTGCAGAAACATGTTTATTTCTGCTGAAAAACACGTTTTGACCCTTTCTGCACACTGGGGTTAAGATCTGAGTGTGTGGGCTCTTCTGAGCCTTGCTGCTACATGGGTATTCAGTTGTCTGAAAAAACGCGTTTATTTCGGGCTGAAAAACACGTTTTGAAAAGTGTACTGTTACTGCCCCATAACTTACATGGGGTTGACCAAACTTGCAGAAACATGTTTATTTCTGCTGAAAAACATGTTTTGAACCTTTCTGCACACTGGGGTTAAGATCTGAGTGTGTGGGCTCTTCTGAGCCTTGCTGCTACATGGGGATTCAGTTGTCTGAAAAAACGCGTTTATTTCGGGCTGAAAAACACGTTTTGAAAAGTGTACTGTTACTGCCCCATAACTTACATGGGGTTGACCAAACTTGCAGAAACATGTTTATTTCTGCTGAAAAACATGTTTTGACACTTTCAGCACACTGGGGTTAAGATCTGAGTGTGTGGGCTCTTCTGAGCCTTGCTGCTACATGGGTATTCAGTTGTCTGAAAAAACGCGTTTATTTCGGGCTGAAAAACACGTTTTGAAAGTGTACTGTTACTGCCCCATAACTTACATGGGGTTGACCAAACTTGCAGAAACATGTTTATTTCTGCTGAAAAACATGTTTTGACACTTTCAGCACACTGGGGTTAAGATCTGAGTGTGTGGGCTCTTCTGATCCTTGCTGCTACATGGGGATTCAGTTGTCTGAAAAAACGCGTTATTTCGGGCTGAAAACACGTTTTGCAGAGTGTACTGTTACTGCCCCATAACTTACATGGGGTTGACCAAACTTGCAGAAACATGTTTATTTCTGCTGAAAAACACGTTTTGAACCTTTCTGCACACTGGGGTTAAGATCTGAGTGTGTGGGCTCTTCTGAGCCTTGCTGCTACATGGGTATTCAGTTGTCTGAAAAAACGCGTTTATTTCGGGCTGAAAAACACGTTTTGAAAAGTGTACTGTTACTGCCCCATAACTTACATGGGGTTGACCAAACTTGCAGAAACATGTTTATTTCTGCTGAAAAACATGTTTTGACACTTTCAGCACACTGGGGTTAAGATCTGAGTGTGTGGGCTCTTCTGAGCCTTGTTGCTACATGGGGATTCAGTTGTCTGAAAAACGCGTTTATTTCGGGCTGAAAAACACGTTTTGAAAAGTGTATGTACTGTTACTGCCCCATAACTTACATGGGGTTGACCAAACTTGCAGAAACATGTTTATTTCTGCTGAAAAACATGTTTTGACACTTTCAGCACACTGGGGTTAAGATCTGAGTGTGTGGGCTCTTCTGAGCCTTGTTGCTACATGGGGATTCAGTTGTCTGAAAAAACGCGTTTATTTCGGGCTGAAAAACACGTTTTGAAAAGTGTACTGTTACTGCCCCATAACTTACATGGGGTTGACCAAACTTGCAGAAACATGTTTATTTCTGCTGAAAAACATGTTTTGACACTTTCAGCACACTGGGGTTAAGATCTGAGTGTGTGGGCTCTTCTGAGCCTTGCTGCTACATGGGGATTCAGTTGTCTGAAAAAACGCGTTTATTTCGGGCTGAAAAACACGTTTTGCAGAGTGTACTGTTACTGCCCCATAACTTACATGGGGTTGACCAAACTTGCAGAAACATGTTTATTTCTGCTGAAAAACATGTTTTGACACTTTCAGCACACTGGGGTTAAGATCTGAGTGTGTGGGCTCTTCTGAGCCTTGCTGCTACATGGGGATTCAGTTGTCTGAAAAAACGCGTTTATTTCGGGCTGAAAAACACGTTTTGAAAAGTGTACTGTTACTGCCCCATAACTTACATGGGGTTGACCAAACTTGCAGAAACATGTTTATTTCTGCTGAAAAACATGTTTTGACACTTTCAGCACACTGGGGTTAAGATCTGAGTGTGTGGGCTCTTCTGAGCCTTGCTGCTACATGGGGATTCAGTTGTCTGAAAAAACGCGTTTATTTCGGGCTGAAAAACACGTTTTGAAAAGTGTACTGTTACTGCCCCATAACTTACATGGGGTTGACCAAACTTGCAGAAACATGTTTATTTCTGCTGAAAAACATGTTTTGACACTTTCAGCACACTGGGGTTAAGATCTGAGTGTGTGGGCTCTTCTGAGCCTTGTTGCTACATGGGGATTCAGTTGTCTGAAAAAACGCGTTTATTTCGGGCTGAAAAACACGTTTTGAAAAGTGTACTGTTACTGCCCCATAACTTACATGGGGTTGACCAAACTTGCAGAAACATGTTTATTTCTGCTGAAAAACATGTTTTGACACTTTCAGCACACTGGGGTTAAGATCTGAGTGTGTGGGCTCTTCTGAGCCTTGCTGCTACATGGGGATTCAGTTGTCTGAAAAAACGCGTTTATTTCGGGCTGAAAAACACGTTTTGCAGAGTGTACTGTTACTGCCCCATAACTTACATGGGGTTGACCAAACTTGCAGAAACATGTTTATTTCTGCTGAAAAACATGTTTTGACACTTTCAGCACACTGGGGTTAAGATCTGAGTGTGTGGGCTCTTCTGAGCCTTGCTGCTACATGGGGATTCAGTTGTCTGAAAAAACGCGTTTATTTCGGGCTGAAAAACACGTTTTGAAAAGTGTACTGTTACTGCCCCATAACTTACATGGGGTTGACCAAACTTGCAGAAACATGTTTATTTCTGCTGAAAAACATGTTTTGACACTTTCAGCACACTGGGGTTAAGATCTGAGTGTGTGGGCTCTTCTGAGCCTTGTTGCTACATGGGGATTCAGTTGTCTGAAAAACGCGTTTATTTCGGGCTGAAAAACACGTTTTGAAAAGTGTACTGTTACTGCCCCATAACTTACATGGGGTTGACCAAACTTGCAGAAACATGTTTATTTCTGCTGAAAAACATGTTTTGACACTTTCAGCACACTGGGGTTAAGATCTGAGTGTGTGGGCTCTTCTGAGCCTTGCTGCTACATGGGTATTCAGTTGTCTGAAAAAACGCGTTTATTTCGGGCTGAAAAACACGTTTTGAAAAGTGTACTGTTACTGCCCCATAACTTACATGGGGTTGACCAAACTTGCAGAAACATGTTTATTTCTGCTGAAAAACATGTTTTGAACCTTTCTGCACACTGGGGTTAAGATCTGAGTGTGTGGGCTCTTCTGAGCCTTGCTGCTACATGGGGATTCAGTTGTCTGAAAAAACGCGTTTATTTCGGGCTGAAAAACACGTTTTGAAAAGTGTACTGTTACTGCCCCATAACTTACATGGGGTTGACCAAACTTGCAGAAACATGTTTATTTCTGCTGAAAAACATGTTTTGACACTTTCAGCACACTGGGGTTAAGATCTGAGTGTGTGGGCTCTTCTGAGCCTTGCTGCTACATGGGGATTCAGTTGTCTGAAAAAACGCGTTTATTTCGGGCTGAAAAACACGTTTTGCAGAGTGTACTGTTACTGCCCCATAACTTGCATGGGGTTGACCAAACTTGCAGAAACATGTTTATTTCTGCTGAAAAACACGTTTTGACCCTTTCTGCACACTGGGGTTAAGATCTGAGTGTGTGGGCTCTTCTGAGCCTTGCTGCTACATGGGTATTCAGTTGTCTGAAAAAACGCGTTTATTTCGGGCTGAAAAACACGTTTTGCAGAGTGTACTGTTACTGCCCCATAACTTACATGGGGTTGACCAAACTTGCAGAAACATGTTTATTTCTGCTGAAAAACACGTTTTGACCCTTTCTGCACACTGGGGTTAAGATCTGAGTGTGTGGGCTCTTCTGAGCCTTGCTGCTACATGGGTATTCAGTTGTCTGAAAAACGCGTTTATTTCGGGCTGAAAAACACGTTTTGAAAAGTGTACTGTTACTGCCCCATAACTTACATGGGGTTGACCAAACTTGCAGAAACATGTTTATTTCTGCTGAAAAACATGTTTTGACACTTTCAGCACACTGGGGTTAAGATCTGAGTGTGTGGGCTCTTCTGAGCCTTGTTGCTACATGGGGATTCAGTTGTCTGAAAAAACGCGTTTATTTCGGGCTGAAAAACACGTTTTGAAAAGTGTACTGTTACTGCCCCATAACTTACATGGGGTTGACCAAACTTGCAGAAACATGTTTATTTCTGCTGAAAAACATGTTTTGACACTTTCAGCACACTGGGGTTAAGATCTGAGTGTGTGGGCTCTTCTGAGCCTTGTTGCTACATGGGGATTCAGTTGTCTGAAAAAACGCGTTTATTTCGGGCTGAAAAACACGTTTTGAAAAGTGTACTGTTACTGCCCCATAACTTACATGGGGTTGACCAAACTTGCAGAAACATGTTTATTTCTGCTGAAAAACATGTTTTGACACTTTCAGCACACTGGGGTTAAGATCTGAGTGTGTGGGCTCTTCTGAGCCTTGTTGCTACATGGGGATTCAGTTGTCTGAAAAAACGCGTTTATTTCGGGCTGAAAAACACGTTTTGAAAAGTGTACTGTTACTGCCCCATAACTTACATGGGGTTGACCAAACTTGCAGAAACATGTTTATTTCTGCTGAAAAACATGTTTTGACACTTTCAGCACACTGGGGTTAAGATCTGAGTGTGTGGGCTCTTCTGAGCCTTGCTGCTACATGGGGATTCAGTTGTCTGAAAAAACGCGTTTATTTCGGGCTGAAAAACACGTTTTGCAGAGTGTACTGTTACTGCCCCATAACTTACATGGGGTTGACCAAACTTGCAGAAACATGTTTATTTCTGCTGAAAAACATGTTTTGACACTTTCTGCACACTGGGGTTAAGATCTGAGTGTGTGGGCTCTTCTGAGCCTTGCTGCTACATGGGTATTCAGTTGTCTGAAAAACGCGTTTATTTCGGGCTGAAAAACACGTTTTGAAAAGTGTACTGATACTGCCCCATAACTTACATGGGGTTGACCAAACTTGCAGAAACATGTTTATTTCTGCTGAAAAACATGTTTTGACACTTTCAGCACACTGGGGTTAAGATCTGAGTGTGTGGGCTCTTCTGAGCCTTGTTGCTACATGGGGATTCAGTTGTCTGAAAAAACGCGTTTATTTCGGGCTGAAAAACACGTTTTGAAAAATGTACTGTTACTGCCCCATAACTTACATGGGGTTGACCAAACTTGCAGAAACATGTTTATTTCTGCTGAAAAACATGTTTTGACACTTTCAGCACACTGGGGTTAAGATCTGAGTGTGTGGGCTCTTCTGAGCCTTGCTGCTACATGGGGATTCAGTTGTCTGAAAAAACGCGTTTATTTCGGGCTGAAAAACACGTTTTGCAGAGTGTACTGTTACTGCCCCATAACTTACATGGGGTTGACCAAACTTGCAGAAACATGTTTATTTCTGCTGAAAAACATGTTTTGACACTTTCAGCACACTGGGGTTAAGATCTGAGTGTGTGGGCTCTTCTGAGCCTTGCTGCTACATGGGGATTCAGTTGTCTGAAAAAACGCGTTTATTTCGGGCTGAAAAACACGTTTTGAAAAGTGTACTGTTACTGCCCCATAACTTATATGGGGTTGACCAAACTTGCAGAAACATGTTTATTTCTGCTGAAAAACATGTTTTGAACCTTTCTGCACACTGGGGTTAAGATCTGAGTGTGTGGGCTCTTCTGAGCCTTGCTGCTACATGGGGTTTCAGTTGTCTGAAAAAACGCGTTTATTTCGGGCTGAAAAGCACGTTTTGAAAAGTGTACTGTTACTGCCCCATAACTTACATGGGGTTGACCAAACTTGCAGAAACATGTTTATTTCTGCTGAAAAACATGTTTTGACACTTTCAGCACACTGGGGTTAAGATCTGAGTGTGGGGGCTCTTCTGAGCCTTGCTGCTACATGGGGATTCAGTTGTCTGAAAAAACGCGTTTATTTCGGGCTGAAAAACACGTTTTGCAGAGTGTACTGTTACTGCCCCATAACTTGCATGGGGTTGACCAAACTTGCAGAAACATGTTTATTTCTGCTGAAAAACACGTTTTGACCCTTTCTGCACACTGGGGTTAAGATCTGAGTGTGTGGGCTCTTCTGAGCCTTGCTGCTACATGGGTATTCAGTTGTCTGAAAAAACGCGTTTATTTCGGGCTGAAAAACACGTTTTGAAAAGTGTACTGTTACTGCCCCATAACTTACATGGGGTTGACCAAACTTGCAGAAACATGTTTATTTCTGATGAAGAACATGTTTTGAACCTTTCTGCACACTGGGGTTAAGATCTGAGTGTGTGGGCTCTTCTGAGCCTTGCTGCTACATGGGTATTCAGTTGTCTGAAAAAACGCGTTTATTTCGGGCTGAAAAACACGTTTTGCAGAGTGTACTGTTACTGCCCCATAACTTACATGGGGTTGACCAAACTTGCAGAAACATGTTTATTTCTGCTGAAAAACATGTTTTGACACTTTCAGCACACTGGGGTTAAGATCTGAGTGTGTGGGCTCTTCTGAGCCTTGTTGCTACATGGGGATTCAGTTGTCTGAAAAAACGCGTTTATTTCGGGCTGAAAAACACGTTTTGAAAAGTGTACTGTTACTGCCCCATAACTTACATGGGGTTGACCAAACTTGCAGAAACATGTTTATTTCTGCTGAAAAACATGTTTTGACACTTTCAGCACACTGGGGTTAAGATCTGAGTGTGTGGGCTCTTCTGAGCCTTGCTGCTACATGGGGATTCAGTTGTCTGAAAAAACGCGTTTATTTCGGGCTGAAAAACACGTTTTGCAGAGTGTACTGTTACTGCCCCATAACTTACATGGGGTTGACCAAACTTGCAGAAACATGTTTATTTCTGCTGAAAAACACGTTTTGACCCTTTCTGCACACTGGGGTTAAGATCTGAGTGTGTGGGCTCTTCTGAGCCTTGCTGCTACATGGGTATTCAGTTGTCTGAAAAAACGCGTTTATTTCGGGCTGAAAAACACGTTTTGAAAAGTGTACTGTTACTGCCCCATAACTTACATGGGGTTGACCAAACTTGCAGAAACATGTTTATTTCTGCTGAAAAACATGTTTTGAACCTTTCTGCACACTGGGGTTAAGATCTGAGTGTGTGGGCTCTTCTGAGCCTTGCTGCTACATGGGGATTCAGTTGTCTGAAAAAACGCGTTTATTTCGGGCTGAAAAACACGTTTTGCAGAGTGTACTGTTACTGCCCCATAACTTACATGGGGTTGACCAAACTTGCAGAAACATGTTTATTTCTACTGAAAAACATGTTTTGACACTTTCAGCACACTGGGGTTAAGATCTGAGTGTGTGGGCTCTTCTGAGCCTTGTTGCTACATGGGGATTCAGTTGTCTGAAAAAACGCGTTTATTTCGGGCTGAAAAACACGTTTTGAAAAGTGTACTGTTACTGCCCCATAACTTACATGGGGTTGACCAAACTTGCAGAAACATGTTTATTTCTGCTGAAAAACATGTTTTGACACTTTCAGCACACTGGGGTTAAGATCTGAGTGTGTGGGCTCTTCTGAGCCTTGCTGCTACATGGGGATTCAGTTGTCTGAAAAAACGCGTTTATTTCGGGCTGAAAAACCCGTTTTGCAGAGTGTACTGTTACTGCCCCATAACTTACATGGGGTTGACCAAACTTGCAGAAACATGTTTATTTCTGCTGAAAAACACGTTTTGACCCTTTCTGCACACTGGGGTTAAGATCTGAGTGTGTGGGCTCTTCTGAGCCTTGCTGCTACATGGGTATTCAGTTGTCTGAAAAAACGCGTTTATTTCGGGCTGAAAAACACGTTTTGAAAAGTGTACTGTTACTGCCCCATAACTTACATGGGGTTGACCAAACTTGCAGAAACATGTTTATTTCTGCTGAAAAACATGTTTTGAACCTTTCTGCACACTGGGGTTAAGATCTGAGTGTGTGGGCTCTTCTGAGCCTTGCTGCTACATGGGGATTCAGTTGTCTGAAAAAACGCGTTTATTTCGGGCTGAAAAACACGTTTTGAAAAGTGTACTGTTACTGCCCCATAACTTACATGGGGTTGACCAAACTTGCAGAAACATGTTTATTTCTGCTGAAAAACATGTTTTGACACTTTCAGCACACTGGGGTTAAGATCTGAGTGTGTGGGCTCTTCTGAGCCTTGCTGCTACATGGGTATTCAGTTGTCTGAAAAAACGCGTTTATTTCGGGCTGAAAAACACGTTTTGAAAAGTGTACTGTTACTGCCCCATAACTTACATGGGGTTGACCAAACTTGCAGAAACATGTTTATTTCTGCTGAAAAACATGTTTTGACACTTTCAGCACACTGGGGTTAAGATCTGAGTGTGTGGGCTCTTCTGATCCTTGCTGCTACATGGGGATTCAGTTGTCTGAAAAAACGCGTTTATTTCGGGCTGAAAAACACGTTTTGCAGAGTGTACTGTTACTGCCCCATAACTTACATGGGGTTGACCAAACTTGCAGAAACATGTTTATTTCTGCTGAAAAACACGTTTTGAACCTTTCTGCACACTGGGGTTAAGATCTGAGTGTGTGGGCTCTTCTGAGCCTTGCTGCTACATGGGTATTCAGTTGTCTGAAAAACGCGTTTATTTCGGGCTGAAAAACACGTTTTGAAAAGTGTACTGTTACTGCCCCATAACTTACATGGGGTTGACCAAACTTGCAGAAACATGTTTATTTCTGCTGAAAAACATGTTTTGACACTTTCAGCACACTGGGGTTAAGATCTGAGTGTGTGGGCTCTTCTGAGCCTTGTTGCTACATGGGGATTCAGTTGTCTGAAAAACGCGTTTATTTCGGGCTGAAAAACACGTTTTGAAAAGTGTACTGTTACTGCCCCATAACTTACATGGGGTTGACCAAACTTGCAGAAACATGTTTATTTCTGCTGAAAAACATGTTTTGACACTTTCAGCACACTGGGGTTAAGATCTGAGTGTGTGGGCTCTTCTGAGCCTTGTTGCTACATGGGGATTCAGTTGTCTGAAAAAACGCGTTTATTTCGGGCTGAAAAACACGTTTTGAAAAGTGTACTGTTACTGCCCCATAACTTACATGGGGTTGACCAAACTTGCAGAAACATGTTTATTTCTGCTGAAAAACATGTTTTGACACTTTCAGCACACTGGGGTTAAGATCTGAGTGTGTGGGCTCTTCTGAGCCTTGCTGCTACATGGGGATTCAGTTGTCTGAAAAAACGCGTTTATTTCGGGCTGAAAAACACGTTTTGCAGAGTGTACTGTTACTGCCCCATAACTTACATGGGGTTGACCAAACTTGCAGAAACATGTTTATTTCTGCTGAAAAACATGTTTTGACACTTTCAGCACACTGGGGTTAAGATCTGAGTGTGTGGGCTCTTCTGAGCCTTGCTGCTACATGGGGATTCAGTTGTCTGAAAAAACGCGTTTATTTCGGGCTGAAAAACACGTTTTGAAAAGTGTACTGTTACTGCCCCATAACTTACATGGGGTTGACCAAACTTGCAGAAACATGTTTATTTCTGCTGAAAAACATGTTTTGACACTTTCAGCACACTGGGGTTAAGATCTGAGTGTGTGGGCTCTTCTGAGCCTTGCTGCTACATGGGGATTCAGTTGTCTGAAAAAACGCGTTTATTTCGGGCTGAAAAACACGTTTTGCAGAGTGTACTGTTACTGCCCCATAACTTACATGGGGTTGACCAAACTTGCAGAAACATGTTTATTTCTGCTGAAAAACACGTTTTGACCCTTTCTGCACACTGGGGTTAAGATCTGAGTGTGTGGGCTCTTCTGAGCCTTGCTGCTACATGGGTATTCAGTTGTCTGAAAAAACGCGTTTATTTCGGGCTGAAAAACACGTTTTGAAAAGTGTACTGTTACTGCCCCATAACTTACATGGGGTTGACCAAACTTGCAGAAACATGTTTATTTCTGCTGAAAAACATGTTTTTGAACCTTTCTGCACACTGGGGTTAAGATCTGAGTGTGTGGGCTCTTCTGAGCCTTGCTGCTACATGGGGATTCAGTTGTCTGAAAAAACGCGTTTATTTCGGG